>NW_028319616.1:0-64309 GCF_062004578.1 Staurois parvus | reverse complement strand
AATGTTTTCGTGGGTTAATCTATAGATTCTCCTCTGCTTCTCCTCATCTATCACGCTTCCCATATCATTTTCCCATTTTGTTATATATGTTGGCTTTGTGTTTGTATCTAATTCAGTGAGTATTTTATATACCTTGGCAATCCCGTGCTTCCCATCACCTTGTACTCCCAAAACCTTTTCAAACAAGTTCCAATTGTCTCTTGTCCTTAAAGGCTTTGGCAGACTTCCAACAAAACTCCTCAATTGAAAATACCTCCACTCGTCTAATTTAGTAAAAATCTCACCCTCTTTTTTTTTTTTCAATTCCCCGAATGATCCTATTTTATCCCCCACCAAAATATCTCTTACTTGGAACTCTTCCTTTTTAAACCACCTACCACCTATTTCTTCTCTACCAGGGGGGAAAAACTCCGTGTTTTTTAGTGAAATCAGTGTTGAATTAAAATTCCATTTCAAACTTTTGTGTAAATTATCCCAAATTTTTAAAACATTCAAAGTGTATATATTTACATTATCGTTTAAACCCCTATACTGTGTTGGTACCCCTATCACCTTACCCAAATTTGTTCCACTGAGTTCATTCTCTATTCTCACCCAACTTTTTTTATAGTTATGTGTCCAATCTATAGTTCTTGCCAATATTACAGCCTTGTAATATCTTTTAAAGTCTGGGAGCCCTAAATCACCTCTTTCTTTCCTCCTACTCAACAACTCATATGACAATCTTGGTTTTTTATTCCTCCATATGTATTTTGTTATCAGTTTCTTAATTACCTTAAAAAAAATCTCTGGGAGTTTAATTGGTATCATTTGATATCTATACATGATTTTTGGTACTATTATCATTTTTACTAGGTTAATACGGCCTATCCATGTCGGAATTCCCTCCTGCAATATCTTTAATTCCTCTCTAATCTCGTTAATCAATGAAATATAGTTTAATTTATATAGATGTTTATATGAAGCTGTGAGTTTTACTCCTAAGTATTTTATATCTCTATCTTTCCATTTAAAGGGAAATTCCTTTTGTATTTTTTCTTTTTCATTTTTTAAAATGTTTATATTTAGAATCTCCGTTTTTGTTGGATTAATCTTTAAATTTGACAATTCTCCATATTCCTTTAATAGCTTCATTAAGTTTGGAAGTGTTATCCTGGGGTTTCCTACGTAAAACAACAAGTCGTCAGCAAAAGCGGCGACTTTGTGTTCTGTGTCCCCTATCTGGATTCCCTTTATATCTCTATTCAGCCTTATCGTTGACAGCAGTGGTTCTAATGATATAACATACAACAGTGGGGACAGTGGACATCCCTGTCTTGTACCGTTTGACATCTCGATGGGTTCTGACCTCTCCCCATTCACCACAACAACTGCAGAGGGGTATCTGTACAACTTTCCTATCCATTCTCTCATCCTGGGCCCAATTCCCATGACTTCCAGCGTATCCATCATAAATCTCCAGTTCACTCTATCAAACGCTTTTTCAGCGTCTATAGAGAGTAGCACTACCGGTTCTTTTCCCTTTTTACTTTTTTGGATCAACATCAATGATCGTAACCCATTATCTCTACCCTCCCTCCCGGGAACAAAGCCCACCTGGTCCTCATGTATCCATTCCGGCATTAGCTCTTTCAATCTATTTGCCAAGACCTTTGCATATAGCTTAGTGTCAGTGTTTAATAATGAAATAGGTCTATAGCTCGAACACTGTGTAGCATCTTTTCCCTCTTTTTGAATAAGCACCATTTGCGCTTGTAGCGATTCTTTTCTTACTTCCATCTCTCCACCTAATGCATTCATATAATTTCTAAGTTTTGGTACTAAAATTTCACTAAATTTTTTATAATATCTCACGGTATACCCATCTGGTCCTGGACTCTTCCCAGACACTGTACCCTTCAAGGCTAATTTTATTTCATCTTGTGAGATATCTGCATCAAGGGAGTTCAATTGGACTTCGCTTAATTTTAATAAACCAGCCATCTCTAGATATTTCTTTCTCTTTAGATTCTTCACACTTTCTATATTTTCTGTTTCTCGCAGGGGATTTATGTTATACAGATCTCTTTAGTATTCCATAAAAACTTTGGTGATTTCTCTATTTGAGTGTTTCAGGTTCCCCTTAACATCTTTTATTTTTTCTATATAATTTCTATTTTTCTTTTTCCTCAGGGCCCTCATCAAATATTTTCCCGGTCTTTCTCCCCATCTATATCTCTCACTCAAGACTCTATTATATACTTTTCTCCTCTCCTCTTCCATTACACCTTCTAATTCTTCTTTCTTTTTTTTTAACTTCAGCTCTATTTCTTTTATTATTCTATTCTTATGTTGCTGTTCTAATATACTTATTTCTTCTAAGAGCCCACTCATTTTCTCTCTTCTTTCTTTTTTCTTTCTTGCCCCAATCACTATCAATATTCCTCTTATATATGCTTTATGAGATTCCCACACTGTAGCTATAGACACATCACCTGTCTCGTTCTCCTTGAAATACCGTTCAATCTCTTCCCCTACTTTCTGGGCTATTTCCTTTTCTACTAATAATGTCTCATTCAATTTCCATCCCAGCCCTCCTGTTTTCTCCTTCCCCCATTCCAATTTCATTGTAACTGGGGCGTGATCCGATAAAGAGATTGTCTCTATTTCAACTTGAACTAGGTGGTCAATTAATTGATGTTCTATAAATATGTGGTCTAATCTTGAGTATTTCTTATGCATGTTTGAAAAAAAGGTATAATCTCTATCTTGCATATGTGTAATTCTCCAGGCATCTACCAATTGACTTATATGTAGTTCTTTTTTCAAGAGTTTCAGGGCCCTACTTCCTTCTCTCTGTACATGGGAAGTAGCGTCCTTTTGTGGTTCCATACAAAAATTAAAATCCCCTGCGAGGATCAGGCGTCCTTTTTTAAAGTCCATAAACTTCCTCAGCACTTTTTTCAGGTATATCTCCGGGCTTTTATTAGGACAGTAAATATTGGCTAGTGTACAATCGATCTCCTGTAACTTTCCCTTTAAGAACAAGAATCTCCCCTCTGGGTCTGTCATTCTATCTTCCAGCTCAAACCTAGTATTCTTTGCCATACCTATTGCAACACCCTTCGCTCTCTTAACCGGGGAGTCTGCATAATACCATGTTGGGTGATTTCTAGACCCCAGCCTAATGTTCGATTCTATCTCAAAATGTGTCTCCTGTAGAAATACTACTGAGGCTGCTCTATGGTGTAGTTCTTTAACCAATCTAAATCTTTTCCCAGGGGAGTTCAACCCATTTACATTATATGTTATAAACTGAATCTCTTCCATCTTCCATAAATCTTCTCTTCCCCTCCTTCTCCCTTCTTACTTGCTTTTATATCTTTTTTTATTTTGCAGTAAAAATACCCCCCCCTCCCCACCAACCCACCCCCCCAACCGGGGTGAGATCTTGCGTGGAGCCCCAGATCGAGGGAGATTATCAGTGGTCTTGTATGTCTTCCATTTTCTAATTATTGCTCCCACAGTTGATTTGTTCACACCAAGCTGCTTGCCTATTGCAGATTCAGTCTTCCCAGCCTGGTGCAGGTCTACAATTTTGTTTCTGGTGTCCTTCGACAGCTCTTTGGTCTTCACCATAGTGGAGTTTGGAGTGTGACTGTTTGAGGTTGTGGACAGGTGTCTTTTATACTGATAACAAGTTCAAACAGGTGCCATTGATACAGGTAATGAGTGCAGGACAGAGGAGCCTCTTAAAGAAGAAGGTACAGGTCTGTGAGAGCCAGAAATCTTGCTTGTTTGTAGGTGACCAAATACTTATTTTCCACCATAATTTGCAAATAAATTCTTTCCAAATCAGCCAATGTGATTGTCTGGATTTGTTTTCTCATTTTGTCTCTCATAGTTGAGGTCTACCTATGATGCCCTATGAGGCCTCTCTCATCTTTTTGAGTGGGGGAACTTGCACAATTGGTGGGGACTAAATACTTTTTTGCCCACTGTATATTTGCGTTTGGCTGGCCAGAAGAGTTTCAGAGATTTGTATCAGCATGATCCAAATTTATTCCCTTTAGATCATGTCTTGGCATTTGTTTATTTTTTTAACCTTGTTATTTCAGGGAGCATTATTACACCCTGTGACATGATCACCAGGCTTGTTCAATTCTTGCAAGGACAGCTGCTGCCAGATGGGGGCCTGTTGTAGGCACGCCCCCAGAACTACACCTCCCAAGAGCCCTTCCCCTACACGCAGTATGTGGGCAGGCTTTTTAATAGTCAAGCAGCAGCAATGTTTTGCTGGGAAGAGCAGTGATGGAGATATTGCTTGCCTTGCAGCCTCGCATATACCAGGGGTGTGTATATGTGTGACTGCAGAGCTGGGAATTTCTCCACCGCCTATGATGATTGGCTATCTGCTTCCCGGTTGGAAAGTTCTGGCACATTCTGAACACACTGGAGCTCACCCTTGCTTTAAATAGACACAACTTTGGGAAATGTACCTATGTTACAGCAGGGCTCGACGAATCCCAGGCGCCAAGTCGCCATGGTGACTAGAAATTGTGTCTTGGTGCCTGGGCTTTTGTCAGCCCATTCAGCCTGGGTTCACACTCGTGTGGTACATTCCCCACCGTGTGCCCGGGTGACGTTACAAGGGCTGCAGAGTGTGCACAGTCCAACCATACGTTAACCCCTTCGCACCGGCGCCTCCCGACCCTTTAAGGGTTTCAGAAGCCAGGAGGCGGGGTTTAGAGTCATGTGACGCGTCATCACGGCGGTCACATGATCTGGAAAGGTCTCGATTGAAAGAGGAGATCGGGACCTTTCCGTGAGTACCGGACATGTGTGCTGGGCGCGCGCTCTCAGCACATATGTTTTCCTTAATTGCACGCAAATGTGCGGCACATATGTATATTTTACTAGAACGCAAATGACGCTCGGAGTCTAGGCCCAGACGTCGGGAGGCCGCACATTTGCGTTCGGCCGGCGTGAAGAGGTTAACAAAGTCAGCATCCAACAGCCATGTGACACAGTGACAGAGCCATACAGCGCCTGCTGTGCTCTGATCACCATCATAGTGATGATGACCATAAGCTCAAAGTAAGATTCTACTTTACACTTGTGTTTGGGGTGGCAGTAAAAACACGCAGCTGAGCTGCGTTTTTACCACTGGCTCCTAACTTTTTTTTTTAGCCGCTTCCTAGATTCAAAGGAAATTTGTCAAGCCCTGCATTACAGAGATGCACTGAACAGGTTTTACGTTTTTGTTTAACCCAGACATACACTTTAAAGCAAAATTCCTTGCGAAAATCAAGGTCTCCACTCTGCCCCACACACAGTGCTACCGCCATACAGGGGTGTATTTACCACAAGGCATTTGCCTAGGGCAGCATTTTTCAGGGGGGACAGTACTGCCCCTTGGAAGAAGGGATGGAAGAAAGGACATACGTGGCATGGGGACCTGGTGGGTTCCATGATGGTGTATGCAAAGCCCGACTCGTTCTTGGGGATGGCCGGAGCTGTGACGGTGTGTGCCTTTCTCTTTCTCTCCATGGGGGATGGTGGCTGGTGTATGGGGGGCAGTGGTAATGGAAGGCTCAGTTGGAGGGCAGGGGTGTTCTTGGTCAATGTCAGGCTCTTTCTGTGTGGGGGGGTGCCAATTTTTGTGTTGCCTCGGGCAGCTCAAAACCTAAATACACCACTGCCGCCATAGCTGCAAGTGACCTCCACAGGCCTAACTTTGACCCCCAAAAAAAATCACGGTACTTCCCGCCTGTAGGAATAAAATGGCTGATATTCTGCTTCCGTAAATCACCTTTCCTTCTCCCACTTGCTGATTTGAGCAATTGCGCTTTTGTTCATCCAGCAGCACATTGATGAGGTCATAGCTGTGCTTTCCTCTCCTGTAAGCATGTTAGCAGTGTTGGTATGACAGCATTTGAGTAATGAGCCCTCTCTACTAGTCCTCCCGTCTCTGCCAGGAGGTTACTATAAAAACTAATGTGGCTGTTCCAGTGCATTTAATATACAACATAACTGGATTAAAGGGTGTTTTACCCCCGGTTCACATCTATGCAGCCGTGCGTTTTTCACGGGCATGCGAGGCCATGCATTTGAATGGACTCCCATGACCCGGGACACGCAGGGAAGGAAGTCCCTGCACTTCTTAGGAAAACGCAGCCGAGGTTCCCAGTATGGTTGCGTTTCCCAGTGCAGGCGGCGTGCCCTTGGAACTAACGGCACCCGCCCGCGGGTCCGCAGATCACTGTGCGGGTGGTGCGGCTGCACGGATTTTTGTGCGGACCCGCAGCGGCACCACCCGCACAGATGTGAACCTAGGGTTAGACAATTGCTAAGTGTTCTGCTTTATTGTAGCCTAGTAATCTATATATGAAGGGGCCCAGCTCTGTGGGGTTTAGAGAATGTGGAACCTACCTTGGATCTGCTACATAATAAACCAAGGGGGAGATTTATTAAGACTGGAGGGTGCAGAATCTGGTGCAGCTCTACATAGAAACCAATCAGCTTCCAGGTTTTATTGTCAAATCCTAATAGAACGAGCTGAAGTTAGAAGCTGATTGGCCGCCATGCACAGCTGCACCAGATTCTGAGTGATCCGGTTTTAGTAAATCTTCTCCATGGTGTCATTACTTCATTCTGATTCTGCATTACGAAGTGCCTTGATGTCTGTAATATACCAGGTTTTCAGCAGTCATCCAGCAGTCTTCATCTACTAACATTCAATGGAAGAAGACATTAAATTAATTTGTACAATTCAGGCAGGAAAAGTGCTTCCTGTACTTTCACTATATCCGCTCTCCCCGGACCCCGCATTCACTATATCCGCTCTCCCCGGACCCCGCATTCACTATATCCGCTCTCCCCGGACCCCGCATTCACTATATCCCCTCTCCCCGGACCCCGCATTCACTATATCCCCTCTCCCCGGACCCCGCATTCACTATATCCGCTCTCCCCGGACCCCGCATTCACTATATCCCCTCTCCCCGGACCCCGCATTCACTATATCCGCTCTCCCCGGACCCCGCATTCACTATATCCGCTCTCCCCGGACCCCGCATTCACTATATCCGCTCTCCCCGGACCCCGCATTCACTATATCCGCTCTCCCCGGACCCCGCATTCACTATATCCGCTCTCCCCGGACCCCGCATTCACTATATCCGCTCTCCCCGGACCCCGCATTCACTATATCCCCTCTCCCCGGACCCCGCATTCACTATATCCCCTCTCCCCGGACCCCGCATTCACTATATCCGCTCTCCCCGGACCCCGCATTCACTATATCCGCTCTCCCCGGACCCCGCATTCACTATATCCGCTCTCCCCGGACCCCGCATTCACTATATCCGCTCTCCCCGGACCCCGCATTCACTATATCCGCTCTCCCCGGACCCCGCATTCACTATATCCGCTCTCCCCGGACCCCGCATTCACTATATCCGCTCTCCCCGGACCCCGCATTCACTATATCCGCTCTCCCCGGACCCCGCATTCACTATATCCGCTCTCCCCGGACCCCGCATTCACTATATCCGCTCTCCCCGGACCTTGCATTCACTATATCCACTCTCCCCGGACCCCGCATTCACTATATTTGCTCTCCCCGGACCCCGCATTCACTATATCCGCTCTCCCCGGACCCCGCATTCACTATATCCGCTCTCCCCGGACCCCGCATTCACTATATCCGCTCTCCCCGGACCCCGCATTCACTATATCCGCTCTCCCCGGACCCCGCATTCACTATATCCGCTCTCCCCGGACCCCGCATTCACTATATCCGCTCTCCCCGGACCCCGCATTCACTATATCGGCTCTCCCCGGACCCTGCATTCACTATATCTGGTCTCCCACAGTACATAGAACATGGAAATGCAATTCATTTAATAAATATAAACTGCTAAATACCTTTTCGCAGCAGTATATACAGTGAAGGAAATGCGTATTTGCTCCCTGCTGATTTTGAATGTTTGCCCCTCACAAAGAAATGATCGGTCTAAAAATCAAATGTTCGGTGTAACACTGAGAGACAGAATACAACAACAAATTCAGCAGAAATGCATCTAACAAATGATGACTGATCTGCATGTTCATGAGGGAAATAAGGATTTGATCCCCTATCATTCAGCAGGATTTCTGGCTCCCAGGTGTCTTTCATACAGGTAACAAGCTGAGATTAGAAGCAGTCTCTTAAAGGGAGTGCTGCTAATCTCATTGTGTTACCTGTATAAAAGACACCTGTCCACAGGAGCAATCAAACCATCAGATTCCAAACTCTCCACCATGGCAAAGACCAAAGAGCTGTCCAAGGATGTCAGGAACAAGATTGTAGACCTACACAAGGCTGGACTGGGCTACCAAACTAGGGTCCCCTCTCCAATTCTCTGGGGGGGGTGGTAGTGTCCTCTGTCATTCAGGATTGTCATGTCTCCGATGGCTTATTACTGTCTATGGTGCATAATAAAATTCCATTTGAGGTTAGCCTATTAGGTGTGCAGCCTTCTTTTCTTCTCCTTTTTTTTTGTTTTTGATATTTGATTAGGTGTCACCCTTCCAGACATTCTGGTGGCACCTCTATGTTCCAGATATTGTGCGTGAATTCCCCAGTGTTTCCCTTTTCCCTGATTTTTGATATTAACACCCTGTTACTTCTTGCTGTTTCCAAAATAAAAAAAAAATGCCATAAGAGGATACAGCTTTGATGACATTCCAGGTATCCAGCGTGCTGCGACAAAGATGCTGTACGGTGTTCCTGAAAACGAATTCCAGGAATGTTTCCGGCAGTGGCACAGTCATCTAGAAAAGATTACTTTGAAGGTGACAACAGCTGCTAGATAGGTAAGGCAACATTTTATTTTTTTTTTTACAGTCTATTCCAGGAATTAAATTGTCGCACCTTGTACAGCGTAGACTGGTGTTCCTCAGAGGTTGGTCATCCCCCTGTGTCAGACCAGTGTTGATCAGGGGTTGGTCATCCCCCTGTGTCAGACCAGTGTTCCTCAGGGGTTGGTCATCCCCCTGTGTCAGACCAGTGTTCCTCAGGGGTTGGTCATCCCCCTGTGTCAGACCAGTGTTCCTCGGGGGTTGGTCATCCCCCTGTGTCAGACCAGTGTTCCTCGGGGATGGTCATCCTCCTGTGTCAGACCAGTGTTCCTCAGGGGTTGGTCATCCCCCTGTGTCAGACCAGTGTTCCTCAGGGGTTGGTCATCCCCCTGTGTCAGACCAGTGTTCCTCAGGGGTTGGTCATCCCCCTGTGTCAGATCAGTGTTGATCAGCGGTTGGTCAACCCCCTGTGTCAGACCAGTGTTCCTCAGGGGTTGGTCACCCCCCTGTGTCAGACCGGTGTTCTTCAGGGGTTGGTCATCCTCCTGTGTCAGACCAGTGTTCCTCAGAGGTTGGTCATCCCCCCTGTGTCAGACCGGTGTTCCTCAGGGGTTGATCATCCTGTGTCAGACCAGTGTTGATCAGGGGTTGGTCATCCCCCTGTGCCAGACCGGTGTTCTTCAGGGGTTGGTCATCCCCCTGTGTCAGACCAGTGTTGATCAGGGGTTGGTCATCCCCCTGTGTCAGACCAGTGTTGATCAGGGATTGGTCATCCCCCTGTGTCAGACCAGTGTTGATCAGGGGTTGGTCATCCCCCTGTTCCAGACCGGTGTTCCTCAGGGGTTGGTCATCCCCCTGTGTCAGACCAGTGTTGATCAGGGATTGGTCATCCCCCTGTGCCAGGCCGGTGTTCCTCAGGGGTTGGTCATCCCGCTGTGTCAGACCAGTGTTCCTCAGGGGTTGGTCATCCCCCTGTGCCAGGCCGGTGTTCCTCAGGGTTTGGTCATCCCCCTGTGCCAGACCAGTGTTCCTCAGGGGTTGGTCATCCCCCTGTGTCAGACCAGTGTTCCTCAGGGGTTGGTCATCCTCCTGTGTCAGACCAGTGTTCCTCAGGGGTTGGTCATCCCCTTTGGTGCTTTATAAGCAGGTTGCATTCTAAAGGAACCAAGCACAATCAGCTTTGTATTTGCTGAAGACCTCCTTGCTCGGATATAAATGAATGCAAGCCCTCACACTACACAGTTATGTCTACATACAAAGGAAGTTGCACAGTCTCAGTGTAGCATTTGTGGCCAGCCTAGGGTGGTGGTTGGAAGATTTACAGGATGAATGGTTGCCTCGTTGGGTGATTGTTACAGAAAAAAGACATGTATGATCGGAAGGGGACACATGCACATGGATCTTGATAATCAAAGGAAAAGGCATGTTCATTTCATTGAAAAAAACAAATGCTTTTACTGAGGCAACAAGAAAAAATGGTGCTGCGCTCCCACACAATGCCTAAATATAATGCATAATCAAAACTGGATCAATGTTAATCCCCTTATAAAATCCACTATATGAGGTGAATATAATCCATTATTCACAATATCGTGCAATCATAAAAAAAATCTACAACATATACAATAAATATATATATATATATATATATATATATATATATATATATATATATATATATATATATATAAAAAATGAAAAATAAATAGTGCAAAGAAAGAGAAAAAAAAATAGTACACGAAGACACACTTGTGTCCCTAAACAGGGTTAAAGTGACAGAAATCACTGAATCACACGTGATAAATACTTGGCATAAATGATGCCCAAAAACTGTGCAGTGAAACGATAACTGACAAATGGCACAAATAGTGCCTTAACCACTTCCAGTCCGGACACTTTTACCCCCTTCCTGCCCCCCAGGCCAATTTTCAGCTTTCAGCGCTATTACACTTTGACAATTGTGCGGTCATGCAACACTGTACCCATATGAATTTTTTACCATTTTTTTTGAGACAGATAAAACTTTATTTTTGTGGTATTTATTCTTCGCTGGGATTGTTATTTTTTTTTGCTATGTAAACGAAAAAGACCAAAAATTTTGAAAAAAAAGTGTTTCTTAGAAAATTTTGCAAATAAATAATATTTAATCATAAATCTTGGCCAAAATGTATTCCGTTATCTTTTTAGTAAAAAAAAATAAATAAATAACCCAAATTAGTTTATAACCAAAAATTATAATTTTTAAACTTTTTTTTTACATTTTTATTTTATTTTTTTATACTATATTATTGTTTTGTTTTTTTTTACATACTGTCACCCTAGCAGTACAGTGTCACCATAGTTACACTGTACTACTTGTGGGGGGTGATGATTTTTTTTTTTCTTTTTTTTTACACTGATTGCTTTTACACCCATAAAGGCTGTAAAAGCAATAATTTCTCCTTCTCTCTGGCTGCATTCTTGCAGCCATTGAGAACTACTGTGAGAGCTGTGATTGGTCACAGCTTGTCACATGGTAAAGGCTGTTGTGAATAGCCCTTTACCATGTGACCTCTGGGATCATTCACAGATTTCACACGTAGTAAGCAATGATGTCAGAAGTGACATCTTGCTTACTACTATTCATGTGATCACTGATTGGCCAATCAGTGATCACATGATGGGGACCTCACACAGAGGTCCCGTCCGACAATCGGTGTTCCACTGTGTCCGGAGGACACAGCGGGCACCGAATCGCGGTGCTGCGCGCTCCCAGGGAACGCGCACAAGCAGGGGGCGGGGAGGTCGTTTATAAACACCCACCTGACCCTGCACTGCCAACGTCCGCCCGTTTATATACATGGGCCGGACAGGAGGTGGTTAATGGATAGACAATAAGACGGTCAGGATAAATTAATCTGACTAAAGACAGTAGCATAGGACTACCAAAAGTCCTTCCACATACATGTGTAACCAACGTGTGATAGGTGACCAGTGGCGGACTGACAACTCATGGGGCCCCCGGGCAATAGGGGATCATGGGGCCCCTGTGTCCTTGGCCACACTCAAAAAAGTCTATGAAAAAGTTACCAGGGGCATCTCATGGGGCCCCCTACTGACCCCGAGCCCTAGTTTACAAATGGTCAGTCCGCCCCTGTAGGTGACCATATACAAAAGTGTGTAGATATATATATATATACCGTCCTCAAGTCCCTAAATTTGGGACTAAATGCTATAAAAAAAAGGCAGCAAATTTGTGAAAACACAAATGATGATAAAGTGACACTCTGTGTTAAATAAAGAAAAATAAATATGAAAAAAAATATAAAAATACTACTCGGCAGAATTGGCCAAAAACTAAATATTGTGCCCCCCAAAAACACAGAACAAAAACCAAACTCCACTTGTGTGATCCTCAATATAGCTGGAAATATTGAAAATTCCAGCCATGACCATAAATGACCATAAATGATGCAGGTGTAAGCAATGGGATCCGTCACCGGCTAGATTGCCCCCCCCCACCTTCATGTAGCGACCCCAAGGGGTCAAAAAGCCTTTATATTATTGGCACCGCTAAACGCCCAATCCTCCAGGTGCGGATCCGGTATCACAATAGTGGTGGTATCCCCAGGACCTAAAGGTACCACCGATCCTGGTATCCGGGTAATTTTCATAAAGGGTAATAAACTCAGCCTCCGCATATATGTTGTAAAGAAAAGAAGAAGACTCCTCCCACAGCGTAATATTGTTACATTTATTCAAGTTGGTAAATGCTCACTCACATGTTACAAGCAAAAAAACGTGCTCACAGGACCTCATGGAAACACGCTGGGTGTACTGCTATGGGTAGACCAAAATGGCTCTCGTGCTGGAAGTGACGTCATCACGTCTCCGTCTATTTACTGAGAGATGCCAAAGATTGCGCTGATCAGAGCCATCGAAGAGGTTGGGATGTCAGCAGCCCCCGAACTTCAAACATCTGAGACGTGGGCAGGCTCTTCTTCAGTTCATCCTTCTTTTTGTTCCACCTGTGTCAGGCCTCCGAACCCGATCCCTTTTGGACCAAAGTTCTTAGCGTAACAAACTGGAAAGAGAGGGATGGGGGAGGGGTGTCAGTACTCGCAACAGGTAAAGGTTGATCGGTGAACCAGGGGCGGACTGACAACTCATGGGGCCCCCGGGCAATAGGGGATCATGGGGCCCCTGTGTCCTCTCCCACACTCAAACCACACCCAAAAAAGCCTAGGAATGGTACCAGGGGCATCTCATGGGGCTCCCTGCTGACCCCGGGCCCTTGGGCAGTGCCCGAGTTCCAAAACGGTCAGTCCGCCCCTGCGGTGAACCATAAATGCTGCTTTTCCCGTTGCTTGATTTAGGCAGACCTCCAGCCTGACCACACATTTGTAGCAAAATCTCTCCTGTGTTGAAATTGATTATTAAAACTCGGCTTCCCCTTTTGAAGCTGCAGCTATATTGTGTTCTTCGTTTCCTGTCTGAAAGACTTCAATCATCATCAATCCCCTCTCCTCTGGATCTGTATAGTCATTGCTTGCCCCTCCCAGCTATTGCCATTCTCTGCCATCAATCATTTTTGCTGTTTATCATGTGTGAGCGTGATCTAAAGGGCTGGCGTCACTCACTGTACTGCTGTTCCTGAGCATTATATGAAAGAACGCATTCCCGGGTATCCCTTTAAATGTGCATGCTCCTCCCTGCTGGTGCAGACTTTAGCTGCGCAATCTGCTGATCAATTGCTTGATTATTTTGTCCTTTCACACGGCAATCTGATCAGGTCCACTTGTCAGTTTTTCAGGCGGACCTGATCGGACGGTCCATGTATCCCTATGCCCTATACCCGCCGGTATAAAACAACTGCTGCAAAACAAGAAAAGAAAACAACTGCTCCAAAATTGACTGCAGAGCCCCATCTCAGTCTTCTACGGACTCAGTCTTCACAGGACTGAGACTGAGCTCTGCAGTCACTTTTGCAGCAGTTGTTTTCTTTGTGCAGAATTGTGACCCGGAATAAGAAAACTGCTGCAAAAGCGAATGCAGAGCTCAGTCTCAGTCTTCACGGGACTGAGACTGAGCTCTGCAGTCACTTTTGCAGCAGTTGTTTTCTTTGCGCAGGATAGTGACCCGGAATAAGAAAACTGCTGCAAAAGTGACTGCAGAGCTCAGTCTTCATGGTACTCAGTTTTCACGGGACTGAGATTGAGCTCTTCAATCACTTTTGCAGCAGTTGTTTTCTTTGCGCAGGATAGTGACCCGGAATAAGAAAACTGCTGCAAAAGTGACTGCAGAGCTCAGTCTCAGTCTTCATGGGACTCAGTTTTCACAGGACTGAGATTGATCTCTGCAGTCACAGCAGTTGTTTTCTTATTAAATGTCACAATCCTGTCCTTTTTTGTTCAGTCAGTTGACTGTCAGTGGACCGCGCTTATGCTTATCGGACGACGTTTCCCCGGAAACTGTACATGCCGTCGTAACTTTTGATACAGCAAATAAATTGTCGCCAGCTAAGCGGCACCAACAATTTTCCCTCTTTGAAGCTCAGTAAGCTCTGACATGACTCTGTATTACTAGCAGCACACACAGTGAAGGAGGAAAGTGAGGCTTCCCACCTGTTACCTAGGTGTCTCATCACACAGCAGAAGCAAAAGGATGTTACATCCCTTCCACTTTCACCGCAAAACATGGCGTCACTTTCACACCTGCAAATCATGGAGTGTTTCCATGTTTTTGTCTAACCCCTGTATAACTCTTGTTCCATGTCAGTGACCCAAAGCATTGAAGCCAAAGGATCAGCATGGGGGCCAGGGCTGCTGTTAGAAACAACGGGGCCCCATACAGCCAACCTGATAGGGCCCCCCTCCCCCCCCAAAAAAAACCCCCAGTTTACTATGCTTCAGCAAGAAATGAATACAGTGAGTGAGCGCTACTGATCACTCATTGTGTTCATTCAGGAAAAGAAGGGGCTGGTAAATGTGACACTGTGGCACTCTCCATCCTGAGGGATCCTATTGTGTGCTTGCAGCTGGGGGGGGGGGGGGGGGGCTGGGTAGCTGGGGGAAATGTATGGTGCACAGGGAGGGAGATGGGTGTGGGGGGGGGCAATTACTTGAACCGATCGCCTGTATGGCTCTCTGCAGCAGCTGAAAGCCAGCAGGAGGGAGAGGAGAAGAATCTGGCTTTCAGCTGCTGCAGAGAGAGCCATACAGGGTATCGGTTCCAGTAATTGCCCCCCGCCATCCCCATCTCCCTCCCTGTGCACCATACATTTCCCCCTGCTGACCAGCCCCCCCCACCGCTGCAGTGCTTCCAGCTTCCCTCCTCTCCCTCCCACCAACAGCTGCAAGCACACAATAGGATCCTTCAGGATGGAGAGTGCCATATGTGGCAGTGTCACATTTACCATCCCCTTCTTTTCCTGAATGAACACAATGAGTGAGCAGTAGCGCTCACTCACTGTATTCATTCCTTGCTGAAACATAGCAAACTGGGGTTTTTTGGGGGGAAGGGGGGCCCTGTCAGGTTGGCTGTATGGGGATCAGTTATAGTAATTGCCCCACCCCCCCACCGTTCCGATCAACCTCCCTGCTCACATGTGATTCACCCAGCTGCCTGGGCCCCCTGCTGGCCTGGGCCCCGTACAGGAGGACTGGTGGTACCCCCTTATGGGGGCACAGACTAGAAATGACTCCACATTTCCATTACCATGGGAGTTTTTGTTTCTATGTTCTGATCAAACCTTTGCAGTAGATTTCTCCATCCTTCTCCGTCACGGTGGTGGAGTCCAGACTCTTCCCGCACAGCGCACAGCGGAAGCAGGTTTTATGCCAGGGCTGCAGAGAAAAGAACAACCATTATCACAAACCCCTCTTATCCCCCGACGTCCCGTATCAACGGGGTAAAGGCAAAAGAATAACGAGGAGCAACAGAAGTCCCCCAGGGTGACTTTCCCCACCGGGGGCACAGATGGCAGTAAACACCTGACCATAGACCGAGGATAGAGGCACCCAGAGTCCACGATATTTTATGCAAAGTCGACACATTTCGGGAGTTGTAAGAATCCTCCTTCTTTAGGGCTGAATGAGTTCAGGAAAAGTCTGGACCGGATATTATTCCGAAGTACTGGTGATCCATTGGCTGGCAGTCCTGTTGGGAGTCTTCTATCACACTGTAGTTTGTCAGCCGAACCAAGGTTTTCTTGAGCTCAGCCCTGAGGGAGGGAGTTTTACCACCCCGAAACGTGTTGGCGATTTTGAATAAAACATCGCTCCAGGCTTTCATAATTGGAGTTATTATTATTATTATTATACAGTATTTATAAAGCGCCAATAGTTCGCTCAGCGCTGTACATTACAAAGGGAGACAGAACATGTGACAGAACAATACCAATACAATGCAAAACATGAGGGGATCGAGGGCCCTGCTCTTTCGAGCTTACAATCTAGGAGGGAGGGGGTGGTGGCACAGGAGGAGATAGCTGTGGGGGATGGAGTGGTTGGAAGAGTGGAGGAGGTCGGCAAGTTAGCAGGGGGTGGGGTAGGCTTCCCTGAAGAGATGGGTTTTCAGGGTGCGCCTAAAGGAGAGGAGAGTAGGTGATAATCTGATGGGTTGGGGCAGGGAGTTCCAGAGGATGGGTGACACCCTGGAGAAGTCCTGGAGGCGGGCATGGGAGGAGGAGACCAGGGAACTAGAGAGAAGGAGGTCTTGTGAGGAGCGGAGTGTGCGTGTTGGGCGGTACTTGGATATTAGGTCAGAGATGTAGTACGGGGCAGTATGGTGGACAGCTTTGTACGTCAGCGTTAGGATTTTGAATTTGATCCGTTGCGCAATCGGAAGCCAGTGGAGGGATTGGCAGAGGGGGGTGGCGGAGACAGAGCAGTTGGAAAGGTGAATGAGTCTGGCAGCCGTGTTCAGGATGGACTGAAGAGGGGATAGCCAGTGGCGAGGCAGGCCAGTGAGGAGGGAGTTGCAGTAGTCGAGTCGTGATATGATGAGGGAGTGGATGAGCTGTTTAGTGGTTTCTGGGGTTAGGAACGTGCGGATTTTGGCGATGTTGCGGAGGTGGAGTCTGCACGAGTTTGTTAAAGATTGGACTTGGGGCTGGAAGGATAGGTTGGAGTCCAGAATGACACCCAGTACTCTGGCCTGCGGGGCGGGCTTGATGGTAGCGTTGTTGGATGTGATGGAGAAATCAATGGGGGGTGGTGTCCGGGCTGGGGGGAAGACAAGAAACTCGGTTTTGGAGAGGTTCAATTTAAGGAAGTGGAGCGACATCCAGTCTGATATGTCGCTCAGTAGGTGTGTGATTCGGGCTGAGACCAAGGGGGTGAGGTGGGGGGTTGAGAGATAGATTTGTGTGTCGTCGGCATAGAGGTGGTAGTTGAAGCCGTGAGAGTGTATGAGTTGGCCAAGGGAGGAGGTATAGATGGAGAAGAGAAGGGGCCCGAGGACAGAGCCTTGAGGGACCCCAACAGAGAGGGGGAGTGAGGGGGAGGTGGTAGCATTATAGGTAACGCTGAAGGAGCGTTGTGACAGGTAGGATGAGAGCCAGGAGAGAGCAGAATCTCTGAGGCCGAGGGAGTGTAGTTTTTTGAGGAGGAGGGGGTGGTCGACTGTGTCGAAGGCCGCAGAGAGGTCAAGGAGTAGGAGCACTGAATAATGGCCATTAGCTTTGGCGGTTAGCAGGTCGTTGGAGAGTTTGAGTAAGGCAGTTTCGGTGGAGTGTAGGGGACGGAAGCCGGACTGTAGGGGATCGAGGAGGTTGTTGTCGTTGAGGTGAGAGCATAGGCGGGTGTAGACTAGGCGCTCGAGGAGTTTAGATGTAAATGGGAGCAGGGAGATGGGTCTGAGGTTGTTCGGGTCATTGGGGTCCAGGGAGGGCTTTTTAAGTATGGGGGTGATGTGTGCATGTTTCAGAGGGGAGGGGAAAGTGCCTGAGGAGAGGGAGAGATTGAAGATGTGGGTGAGGGAGCGTAGGATGGAGGAGGAGGAAGGTCGTAGGAGTTGTGAGGGGATAGGGTCGAGGGGGCAGGTGGTGAGGCGGGCATCAGAGAGGATCTTGGAGACTTCCTCGATGGTAGTAAGGTCAAAGGTGTGGAGTGTTGGGGGAGCTTCAGTATGAGGAATGTAGGGTGGGGTGGAAGAGGAGGTCAGAGCAGTGGTGGGGCCGTGGGAGAGGGGTGATGAGGGGGTAGCTGAGTGAGGGTGAAGGGGGTTGGAGAGAGTTTGAGCAGCGACGAAATCCCTGTGGGTTAAGTCGAGGGGGAGTGGGGATAAGGGGGTAGCTGTGTGAGAGGGGACAGGTTGAGAGGGCGTGTGAGTTGCGGCAATGTCCTTGCGAATTGTGTCAATTTTGTTTTTGAAGTGATTGGCAATCTCAAGGGCAGTGAGTGAGGTGCTAGGTGGAGGTGGGGGTGGAGAGAGTAGAGAGTTGAAGGCAGAGAAGAGTCGGCGAGGATTGGAGGAGAGGGCCTTGATGAGGGTCAAGAAGTAGGCCTGTTTGGCAGCATGGAGGGAGGAGGTGTAGGTGCGGAAGGCAGATTTGTAGCGGGTGAAGGCTTGTTTGGATTTGGTTTTGCGCCATAGTCGCTCCAGGGCACGACTTTGTCGTTTGAGGGTTTTGGTGTGATCAGTCTGCCAGGGCTGGAGCGGTCGGGGTCTGATGTTGTGTGTGGTTAAAGGCGCTAGTGAGTCAAGGGCTGTTGAGAGCGCGTTGTTGTAGGCGGTCAAAGCCAAGTCGGGGCAGGACAGGGGGAGGATGCGGTCGTGGAGTTGATCAGCTGCAGAGTGGAGGGAGGCAGGATTAAGGTTGCGGAGGTTACGGCTGGTAGTAGTGTGACATTTGGAGGGGTAGGCGTTGGAGGACGAGGAGATAGAGAAGGTTATCAGGTTGTGGTCAGAGAGAGGGAAGGGGGTGTTAGTGAGGTTGTGGGGAGCGCATCGGTTGGAGAAGACAAGATCAAGGATATTTCCGTCGGAGTGGGTGGTGGATTGTATGCACTGTGCAAGTGCAAAGGAGGAGGTTAGGTGGAGGAGACGGGCTGTGTCTCCTCCACCTAAGAGTTGGGCATCTATCCTTCATTTTATATTCAGGTTTTCCTATGGACTATCCACAGAAGTTCTAGGAAAAGTAGAGTCACCAGGTGACTCCGATATTTAAAAATTCCTAGCTTTATAAACACCCACCTAGCACTCCCCAATATCCAAAATGAAAGACAAAAATGGAATTTTTTGTACCATAAAACCTTTTCTCTGTGTTTATTGGGGGACACAACTGTGTTCTAGAACAGGGGTCTCCAAACTGCGGCCCTTTGCTTGCCTTTATCCGACCCTTGGGGCACTTTTGCTTCCACTGATAGGAGGAACAATTCCTCCCTCTGACACCAACAATGGGGCACTATTCCTCCCACTGACACCAACAATGGGGCACTATTCCTCCCACTGACACCAAAAATGGGACAATAATTCCTGCACTTACACCAACAATGGGGCACCATTCCTCCCACTGACACCAACAATGGGGCACTATTCCTCCCACTGACACCAAAAATGGGACACTATTCCTCCCACCAACACCAACAATGGGACAATAATCCTCCCACTGACACCAACAATGGGGCACTATTCCTCCCACTGACACCAACAATGGGACAATAATTCCTGCACTTACACCAACAATTGGGCACTATTCCTCCCACTGACACCAACAATGGGGCACTATTCCTCCCACTGACATCAACAATGGGGCACTATTCCTCCCACTGCACCAACAATGGGGCACTATTCCTCCCTCTGACACCAAAAATGGGACAATAATTCCTGCACTTACACAAACAATGGGGCACTATTCCTCCCACTGCACCAACAATGGGGCACTATTCCTCCCACTGACACCAAAAATGGGACACTATTCCTCCCACCGACACCAACAATGGGGCAATAATCCTCTCACTGACACCAACAATGGGGTACTATTCCTCCCAATGAGACTCACTATAGATTCCCACTCAAAAATAGACCCCAGGAATAATAGACCCCCTCCCTAAACGGTAGATATTTCCCAGTAACAAATGACCCCCCAGAAACATAAGACCCCCCTAGCAACAGCATATCCCCCACCAGCAACAATAGATCCCCACTCAAAAATATATCCCCCAGCAACAATAGATCCCCAGCAACAATAGATCCCCAGCAGCAACAACGGATCTATAAACCCTCCAGCAGCCAGCAATAATAGACCCCCTCCCTCAACAGTAGTTATTTCCCCCTAACAAATGACCGCCAGAAACAGAGGACCCCCCTAGCAACAACAGATCCCCCACCAGCAACAATAGTCCCCCACTCAAAAATACATCCCCTCCAGCAACAATAGATCCCCTGGAAGCAAGCATCAATAGTCCCTCCAGCACCGCTTACCATTACATACATCCAGTGGTGACAGTGGCGGGCCCGTGTTCCCCTGCGTTCCCCCATTTTCTCACTGAAAATAAACCCTGATCCTTGCTCAGGATTCCGATTACAACCAATGAATATGACTCACCCTTCCCCCGCCAATAACTTTCTCAGCAGCGTAGACGGATTTCCCACATCTGGGGCACTTCTCCGTGGCACCGGACTTCTGTGCAAACTTGGAGGAGTGTGTGGTGGTCGGGGAGCCACGGGACGGGTGGGTCCTGCAGAGACACAGATGGGTTCGGGTGAGGCTACAGAATTCAAGGAGTTTTATAAAAGGGTCAAACTGTTATTAGTCCACTCTCCCCGGACTCTACATTCACTATATCCGCTCTCCCCAGACTCTGCATTCACTATATCCGCTCTCCCCAGACTCTGCATTCACTATATCCGCTCTCCCCAGACTCTGCATTCACTATATCCGCTCTCCCCAGACTCTGCATTCACTATATCCGCTCTCCCCAGACTCTGCATTCACTATATCCGCTCTCCCCAGACTCTGCATTCACTATATCCGCTCTCCCCAGACTCTGCATTCACTATATCCGCTCTCCCCAGACTCTGCATTCACTATATCCGCTCTCCCCAGACTCTGCATTCACTATATCCGCTCTCCCCAGACTCTGCATTCACTATATCCGCTCTCCCCAGACTCTGCATTCACTATATCCGCTCTCCCCAGACTCTGCATTCACTATATCCGCTCTCCCCAGACTCTGCATTCACTATATCCGCTCTCCCCAGACTCTGCATTCACTATATCCGCTCTCCCCAGACTCTGCATTCACTATATCCGCTCTCCCCAGACTCTGCATTCACTATATCCGCTCTCCCCAGACTCTGCATTCACTATATCCGCTCTCCCCAGACTCTGCATTCACTATATCCGCTCTCCCCAGACTCTGCATTCACTATATCCGCTCTCCCCAGACTCTGCATTCACTATATCCGCTCTCCCCAGACTCTGCATTCACTATATCCGCTCTCCCCAGACTCTGCATTCACTATATCCGCTCTCCCCAGACTCTGCATTCACTATATCCGCTCTCCCCAGACTCTGCATTCACTATATCCGCTCTCCCCAGACTCTGCATTCACTATATCCGCTCTCCCCAGACTCTGCATTCACTATATCCGCTCTCCCCAGACTCTGCATTCACTATATCCGCTCTCCCCAGACTCTGCATTCACTATATCCGCTCTCCCCAGACTCTGCATTCACTATATCCGCTCTCCCCAGACTCTGCATTCACTATATCCGCTCTCCCCAGACTCTGCATTCACTATATCATATCCGCTCTCCCCAGACTCTGCATTCACTATATCATATCCGCTCTCCCCAGACTCTGCATTCACTATATCATATCCGCTCTCCCCAGACTCTGCATTCACTATATCATATCCGCTCTCCCCAGACTCTGCATTCACTATATCATATCCGCTCTCCCCAGACTCTGCATTCACTATATCATATCCGCTCTCCCCAGACTCTGCATTCACTATATCATATCCGCTCTCCCCAGACTCTGCATTCACTATATCATATCCGCTCTCCCCAGACTCTGCATTCACTATATCATATCCGCTCTCCCCAGACTCTGCATTCACTATATCATATCCGCTCTCCCCAGACTCTGCATTCACTATATCCGCTCTCCCCAGACTCTGCATTCACTATATCCGCTCTCCCCAGACTCTGCATTCACTATATCCGCTCTCCCCAGACTCTGCATTCACTATATCCGCTCTCCCCAGACTCTGCATTCACTATATCCGCTCTCCCCAGACTCTGCATTCACTATATCCGCTCTCCCCAGACTCTGCATTCACTATATCCGCTCTCCCCAGACTCTGCATTCACTATATCCGCTCTCCCCATACTCTGCATTCACTATATCCGCTCTCCCCAGACTCTGCATTCACTATATCCGCTCTCCCCAGACTCTGCATTCACTATATCCGCTCTCCCCGGACTCTGCATTCACTATATCCGCTCTCCCCACAGCCTGCATTCACTATATCCGCTCTCCCCGGACCCCGCATTCACTATATCCGCTCTCCCCGGACCCCGCATTCACTATATCCGCTCTCCCCGGACCCCGCATTCACTATATCCGCTCTCCCCGGACCCTGCATTCACTATATCCGCTCTCCCCGCACCCCGCATTCACTATATCCGCTCTCCCCGGACCCCGCATTCACTATATCCGCTATCCCCGGACCCTGCATTCACTATATCCGCTATCCCTGGACCCTGCATTCACTATATCCGCTCTCCCCGGACCCTGCATTCACTATATCCGGTCTCCCCGGACCCCGCATTCACTATATCCGGTCTCCCCGGACCCTGCATTCACTATATCCGATATCCCTGGACCCTGCATTAATGCTGGATAGTCAGGCCTTGTTCACACGGGGTGTTTAAATCCGTTCCCCATGTAGGGCTGTGTAATACCAGCACGGGGATGCACAGGGGTCACGTGCATCCCCGTGCCAGCAGTCCCATAGCCGTCAATTGGGATGCCACGGCTGAATGGACACGGCTGCTGCACCCAACATGACGCTCCATGACCCCGAACACCCCAACAATGGTCGGACTGGATGTCTGCCCCACCCATGTATGAAAAACGTGTCCAGATTGGTCAAAGACCATTGACAATTACAAAATTACAATATTGGATACACAGAATATAACTGGATATAACATTTATAGGTAAAGTTGATCCGGGGAATATCCGATTGGCTCTCGGGGGATCAGGAAGGAATTTTTTCCTCTATAGGAGCAAATTGGATCGTGCTTTGCTGGTTTTTTTTGCCTTCCTCTGGATCTACTGTGGGTGTAGGATTATAACTTTTTTTTTTTAATGGTTGAACTGGATGGACTTTTGTCTTTTTTCAGCCAGACTAACTATGTAATTATTATTCAGTAACCAATAGAACAAGCAATAAGCCATAGCAACCAATCAAAATGTCTGCAACTAGAAGACGATGGATTACGATTGGTTGCTGCGAGTCGACATCAGGGGCGGACTGACCATTTAGGCTCTCGGGCACTGCCCAAGGGCCGGGGTCAGTAGGGGGTCCCGTGAGATGCCCCTGGTACCTTTCATAGGCTTTTTGGGTGTGGTTTGAGTGTGGATGAGGACACAGGGGCCCCATGATTTCCTATTGTCCGGGGGCCCCATGAGTTGTCAGTCTGCCCCTGGTCAAGATCAGTAATCCATACACACTTTTACTGGATTTGTGTATTTTCAGGATAACAATGGAAAATTGTATCAAATACTTACTGTAATTTTCCTTTCCTGGCACCGATCCATGGTAACATTCATGTGCAAGTATGCTGCCATTTTGGCGCCAGGAACGACTTTCGGAAGAGTTTTATCTTCAGGGGATGAGTGGGACAACAAACCTCCATGTTTTGTTTTTTTTAATGGCACATATTACCCAGAATCACACATCCCAATGACACATGGAACACCAGATATATGCCACCGAGATAAACACAGAAATCTTGGGGTTTAATCTCCAAAGCCCTGACAAAGGGAGTCTCTAATTCCCCCGAAGCGCGTCGGGATGTATTTTCAAAGCCTGGACAGGTGTTGCATAGTTGTTTAAAATATCGTACTCACTGAGCCACTTCGATGCCAAATCTCTCTCCGGTATCGGTGCTCAGGCAGCCAGCTCCTTGTCCATACCCGTATCCCTTGGGGCCGTACTTCCGACCATAGCAAGATTTGCAGTATATCTCGGACTCATGCGCTGCCACTGTGGTGCTGTCCAGGGCTTTCCTGCATACCACTGCAGAACAATATGGCGGGTTATACAGGGGCTACGGATGCTGGAGAGAATGCACTTAAACCCAGACCCTGCATTCACTATATCTGCTCTCCCCGGACCCCAAATTCACTATATCCGCTCTCCCCGGACCCTGAATTCACTATTTCTGGTCTCCCAGGACCTTGCATTCACTATATCTGCTCTCCCCGGACCCCGAATTCACTATATCCGCTCTCCCCGGACCCTGTATTCACTATATCTGCTCTCCCCGGACCCCGAATTCACTATATCCGCTCTCCCCGGACCCTGAATTCACTATTTCTGGTCTCCCAGGACCCTGCATTCACTATATCCGCTCTCCCTGGACCCCGCATTCACTATATCTGGTCTCCCCGGACCCTGCATTCACTATATCTGGTCTCCCCAGACCCCGCATTCACTATATTCGCTCTCCCCAGAGTCTGCATTCACTATATCCGCTCTCCCCGGACCCTGCATTCACTATATCCGGTCTCCCCGGACCCCGCATTCACTATATCCGCTCTCCCCGGACCCTGCATTCACTATATCCGCTCTCCCCGAACCCTACATTCACTATATCCGCTCTCCCTGGACCCTGCATTCACTATATCCGCTCTCTATATCCTGCATTCACTATATCCGCTCTCCTCGGACCCTGCATTCACTATATCTGGTCTCCCCAGAATCTGAATTTACTATATCTGGTCTCCCTTGACCCTGCATTCACTATATCTGCTATCCCTGGACCCTGCATTCACTATATCCTCTCTCCCCGGACATTGCATTCACTATATCTGCTCTCCCCGGACCCTGAATTCACTATATCCGCTCTCCCGGACCCTGAATTCACTATTTCTGGTCTCCCAGGACCCTGCATTCACTATATCCGCTCTCCCCGGACCCCGCATTCACTATATCTGGTCTCCCCGGACCCCACATTCACTATATCTGCTCTTTATAGCCTGCATTCACTATATTCGCTCTCCCCAGAGTCTGCATTCACTATATCCGCTCTCCCCGGACCCTGCATTCACTATATCTGCTCTCCCCGGACCCCGCATTCACTATATCTGCTCTCCCCGGACCCCGAATTCACTATATCCGCTCTCCCCGGACCCTGTATTCACTATATCTGCTCTCCCCGGACCCCGAATTCACTATATCCGCTCTCCCCGGACCCTGAATTCACTATTTCTGGTCTCCCAGGACCCTGCATTCACTATATCCGCTCTCCCTGGACCCCGCATTCACTATATCTGGTCTCCCCGGACCCTGCATTCACTATATCTGGTCTCCCCAGACCCCGCATTCACTATATCCGCTCTCCCCAGAGTCTGCATTCACTATATCCGCTCTCCCCGGACCCTGCATTCACTATATCCGGTCTCCCCGGACCCCGCATTCACTATATCCGCTCTCCCCGGACCCTGCATTCACTATATCCGCTCTCCCCGAACCCTACATTCACTATATCCGCTCTCCCTGGACCCTGCATTCACTATATCCGCTCTCTATATCCTGCATTCACTATATCCGCTCTCCTCGGACCCTGCATTCACTATATCTGGTCTCCCCAGAATCTGAATTTACTATATCTGGTCTCCCTTGACCCTGCATTCACTATATCTGCTATCCCTGGACCCTGCATTCACTATATCCTCTCTCCCCGGACATTGCATTCACTATATCTGCTCTCCCCGGACCCTGAATTCACTATATCCGCTCTCCCGGACCCTGAATTCACTATTTCTGGTCTCCCAGGACCCTGCATTCACTATATCCGCTCTCCCCGGACCCCGCATTCACTATATCTGGTCTCCCCGGACCCCACATTCACTATATCTGCTCTTTATAGCCTGCATTCACTATATTCGCTCTCCCCAGAGTCTGCATTCACTATATCCGCTCTCCCCGGATCCTGCATTCACTATATCTGCTCTCCCCGGACCCCGCATTCACTATATCTGCTCTCCCCGGACCCCACATTCACTATATCTGCTCTTTATAGCCTGCATTCACTATATTCGCTCTCCCCAGAGTCTGCATTCACTATATCCGGGCTCCGCGGACCCTGCATTCACTATATCTGCTCTCCCTGGACCCTGCATTCACTATATCCGCTCTCTGTATCCTGCGTTCACTATATTCGCTCTCCCCGGACCCTGCATTCACTATATCCAGTCTCTCCCTGGACCCCGCATTCACTATATCTGGTCTCCCACAGTACACAGAACATGGAAATGCAATTATTTTAGTAAATATAAACTGCTAAATCCCTTTTCTCATCAGCAGTATAGAGCAGTCTTGTGATTTCTATCAGTGTCCAGCAGACCACTGGTTAAAGCTTGTAGGAGGAGTATTCATTCTGCCCTAGAAGGATGTAAAACACCTGACCTCTGTCTGGACAGTGCTGATTGGCCCTGAGCTGATCACATGCACTCGCCCCAAGAAAAAAAAAAAAAACCTCTCTAGCAATACACACCAAACTGAGCATGTGCAAACTGCCTACGGTTCAGGTTTATCGGGAGATAAGAGGTGGTCGCTTGAAAAAGGGGAGGAACACAGAAGTCAGGCTCAAACAGCCTTTTTACACAATGCGGAGGATTAACCCCTTAGGTTCCACAGTGAGTATAACAAGCACGCTTTACTGCATCTACAGACTGATTGTACTGTTGTGGGTTCAGTAACACTTTAAATCTGCTTATATTTTGCCTCCAAGTAATAAATGGAATATTTAATACAAAATATTATTTGTACGCCTGCCTCATGGAAACGAAGCAAGCGGGGAGGATGTGAATTAGAAATCCCCGAAGGTTTTAATAGTTTGCTAAAACAAAGGGAAAAGATATTCAGGATTGAATTCACATTTGCAAAAGCGGGTGACGCACTTTCATTTTCTGCACTTACTGCAGATGAAGCACGGCTTGTGGAAGCTCCTCCCGTTACATTGTATCTCCTCGGCGTGGTAAACCGTCTTGCCGCAGGCTCCGCACTTGGCGCCTCCACCCAGGTTTGGCATTGCTGAAAAATTAGAGTCTGAAAAAAAGTGAAATGATTAATGTCATAGTAAATGTAAAGCCGAGAATGACGCCTCATATGAGCTGCATGTCCATTAAACCCTGAAGTTGATTTTGGGCTGTTTAACCACTTCAAGTCCAGACACTTTCCCCCCCTTCCAGTCCGGACACTTTCACCCCCTTCCAGTCCGGACACTTTCACCCCCTTTCAGTCCGAACACTTTCATCCCCTTCCAGTCCGGACACTTTCATCCCCTTCCAGTCCGGACACTTTCATCCCCTTCCAGTCCGGACACTTTCATCCCCTTCCAGTCCGGACACTTTCATCCCCTTCCAGTCCGGACACTTTCCCCCCCTTCCAGTCCGGACACTTTCATCCCCTTCCAGTCCGGACACTTTCACCCCCTTCCAGTCCGGACACTTTCCCCCCCTTCCAGTCCGGACACTTTCCCCCCCTTCCAGTCCGGACACTTTCATCCCCTTCCAGTCCGGACACTTTCATCCCCTTCCAGTCCGGACACTTTCATCCCCTTCCAGTCCGGACACTCCCCCCCCCCCCTTCCAGTCCGGACACTTTCCCCCCCTTCCAGTCTGGACACTTTCACCCCCTTCCAGTCCGGACACTCCCCCCCTCTTCCAGTCCGGACACTTTCCCCCCCTTCCAGTCCGGACACTTTCCCCCCCTTTCAGTCCGGACACTTTCACCTTTTCCAGTCGGGACACTTTCACCCCCTTCCAGTCCGGACACTTTCACCCCCTTCCAGTCCGGACACTTTCACCCCCTTCCAGTCCGGACACTTTCACCCCCTTCCAGTCCGGACACTTTCACCCCCTTCCAGTCCGGACACTTTCATCCCCTTCCAGTCCGGACACTTTCATCCCCTTCCAGTCCGGACACTTTCACCCCCTTCCAGTCCGGACACTTTCACCCCCTTCCAGTCCGGACACTTTCATCCCCTTCCAGTCCGGACACTTTCATCCCCTTCCAGTCCGGACACTTTCCCCCCCTTCCAGTCCGGACACTTTCACCCCCTTCCAGTCCGGACACTTTCACCCCCTTCCAGTCCGGACACTTTCCCCCCCTTCCAGTCCGGACACTTTCCCCCCCTTCCAGTCCGGACACTTTCATCCCCTTCCAGTCCGGACACTTTCATCCCCTTCCAGTCCGGACACTTTCACCCCCTTCCAGTCCGGACACTCCCCCCCCCCTTCCAGTCCGGACACTTTCCCCCCCTTCCAGTCTGGACACTTTCACCCCCTTCCAGTCCGGACACTCCCCCCCTCTTCCAGTCCGGACACTTTCCCCCCCTTCCAGTCCAGACACTTTCACCCCCTTCCAGTCCAGACACTTTCACCCCCTTCCAGTCCGGACACTCCCCCCCCCTTCCAGTCCGGACACTTTCCCCCCTTCCAGTCCGGACACTTTCCCCCCCTTTCAGTCGGGACACTTTCACCCCCTTCCAGTCCGGACACTTTCACCCCCTTCCAGTCCGGACACTTTCACCCCCTTCCAGTCTGGACACTTTCCCCCTCCCTTCCAGTCCGGACACTTTCACCCCCTTCCAGTCCAGAACACTTTCACCTCCTTCCAGTCCAGACACTTTCACCCCCTTCCAGTCCGGACACTTTCCCCCCTTCCAGTCCGGACACTTTCCCCCCTTTCAGTCCGGACACTTTCACCTCCTTCCAGTCCGGACACTTTCACCCCCTTCCAGTCCGGACACTCCCCCCCCCTTCCAGTCCGGACACTTTCCCCCCTTCCAGTCCGGACACTTTCCCCCCCTTTCAGTCGGGACACTTTCACCCCCTTCCAGTCCGGACACTTTCACCCCCTTCCAGTCTGGACACTTTCACCCCCTTCCAGTCTGGACACTTTCACCCCCTTCCAGTCTGGACACTTTCCCCCTCCCTTCCAGTCCGGACACTTTCACCCCCTTCCAGTCCAGAACACTTTCACCTCCTTCCAGTCCAGACACTTTCACCCCCTTCCAGTCCGGACACTCCCCCCCCTTCCAGTCCGGACACTTTCCCCCCTTCCAGTCCGGACACTTTCCCCCCTTTCAGTCCGGACACTTTCACCCCCTTCCAGTCTGGACACTTTCACCCCCTTCCAGTCCGGACACTCCCCCCCCCCTTCCAGTCCGGACACTTTCCCCCCCTTCCAGTCCGGACACTTTCCCCCCCTTTCAGTCCGGACACTTTCACCCCCTTCACCTTTTCCAGTCGGGACACTTTCACCCCCTTCCAGTCCGGACACTTTCCCCCTCCCTTCCAGTCCGGACACTTTCACCCCCTTCCAGTCCAGAACACTTTCACCTCCTTCCAGTCCAGACACTTTCACCCCCTTCCAGTCCGGACACTCCCCCCCCTTCCAGTCCGGACACTTTCCCCCCTTCCAGTCCGGACACTTTCCCCCCTTTCAGTCCGGACACTTTCACCCCCTTCCAGTCTGGACACTTTCACCCCCTTCCAGTCCGGACACTCCCCCCCCCCTTCCAGTCCGGACACTTTCCCCCCCTTCCAGTCCGGACACTTTCCCCCCCTTTCAGTCCGGACACTTTCACCCCCTTCACCTTTTCCAGTCGGGACACTTTCACCCCCTTCCAGTCCGGACACTTTCACCCCCTTCACCTTTTCCAGTCGGGACACTTTCACCCCCTTCCAGTCCGGACACTTTCACCCCCTTCCAGTCCGGACACTTTCACCCCCTTCCAGTCCGGACACTTTCACCCCCCTTCCAGTCCGGACACTTTCACCCCCCTTCCAGTCCGGACACTTTCCCCCCCTTCCAGTCCGGACACTTTCCCCCCCTTCCAGTCCGGACACTTTCCACCCCTTCCTGTCCAGGCCAATTTTTAGCTTTCAGCGCTATCACACTTTGAATGACAATTACGTGGTCATGCAGCACTGTACCCATATGAATTTTTTTGAATTTTTTGGAGACAAAGATTTATTTTGGTGGTATTTATTCACCGCTGGGATTTTTATTTTTTTGCTATATAAATGAAAAAGTCCAAAAATTTTGAAAAAAAGTGTTTTTCTTATAAAATTTTGCAAATAAATAATATTTCATCATAAATCTTGGCCAAAATGTATTCGGTTATCTTTTTAGTAAAAAAAAAAAAAAAAAAAGAACCCAAAATTAGTTTGTAACTAAAAATTATAATTTGAAACATTTTTTACATTTTTATTTTTTTTATATTATTATTTATTGGTTTTTTTCTACATACTGTCACCCTAGCAGTAGCTATTTGTGGGGGGTGATGAAGATTTTTATTTTTTTTACACTGATTGCTTTTACACCCATAAAGGCTGTAAAAGCATTAATTTCTCCTTCTCTCTGGCTGCATTCTTGCAGCCATTGAGAACTACTGTGTGAGCTGTGATTGGTCACAGTTTGTCACATGGTACAAAGCTGTTGTAAATAGCCATGTACTGTGTGACCTCTGTGATCATTCACAGATTTCATACGTAGTAAGCAATGATGTCAGAAGTGACATTTTGCTTACTACTCTGCATGTGATCACTGATTGGCCAATCAGTGATCACATGATCGGCACCTTGCACAGAAGTTACGTATGACGATCGGTGTTCCACTGTGTCCGGAGGACACAGTGCGCACCGGATCACGGTGCTGCGGATGTCAATCACTGGGTCCCAGCCAAGTGATTACTGACAATCACCAACGGGGAGGAAGACTGTTTTGTTTACAAACAGTCTTCCTTCTTGTCAGCTCGGGCACACTGCACAGCACAGCCATCCAGAGCAGTGTGATAACAGTGAAACACACACCTCCCGCCTCCTAGTAAAACACTCCCAGTACACAGTTAACCCTTTGATCACCCCTCACATTAACCACTTCCTGCTCAGTGGCATTAGTACAGCATCAGTGCTGTTTTTTTTAGCACTGATCACTGTATTGGTGTCACTGGCCGCAGTCCCACTATAATCGCTGATCGCTGCCATTACTAGTAGGAAACAAAATCCCAATATATACACTGCCATTTGTAAACGCTATAACTCGCATGTAAACCATTTAATTTACACGTATTGGGATTTTTTTCAGCAAAGACATATCGCAGAATACATTTTGGCCGAAATTTATGACAAAATTTGATTTTTTAAAAAAATTTTTACTGGACATGTTTAATAGCAAAAAGTCCAAAATATTGTTTTTTTTCCTCAAAATTGTGTCTTTTTTTGCTTGTAGCGCAAAAAATAAAAGCTGCACAGGTGATCAAATACCACACAAAGAAAGCTCAATTCGTGGGAAAAAAAGGACGTCAATTTAACCTGGGTGCAGCGTTGCATGACCTCACAATTGTCAGTTAAAGTAACACAGCACCATAACGCAAAAAATGGCCTGGTCAGGAAGGGGAGGGGGGTAAATCCTCTGGAGGGCGAGGGCTTAAATACGAAAAAAAAAATACAGAGAAACAAATATATGCGAGAAAAACAGTAGTACATACATACTATTTTTTTCATATACATACTGGGTTTTTTTTTCTCTTTCTCATATATTTGTTTCTCTGTATATTTTTCGTATTTGTCTAATAGCCCTGAAGAAGGGAGAGTCTTCTCTCCCAAAACACGTTGGCTTGATGTATTTGTTGTTACTCTCAATAAATGCCTCCTAATCCACCATCAAAAGTGCATTCTTTCAGACATTGGGTGTGCCTCCTTTCCTCTATTCCAACGATCTGTCCTCGTCTCCCAGTTGTTCCCCAGCTTTTGTCTCCCTGTCACACAGGCATTAGAGATTGGCAACACTGGCACACATTACTCAAGTATGGTCCACTGTTGTCACCATCAGGAAACCTGCCCTGAGAAATTGTTTCCAGCAATTCCTGGAGTGCACAGAGGCAAGAAGAGTCGCTTTCATTTCTTCTCTCGTTCTCATCCTTTTCTCTCTTTCTTTTTTTTCCCTTCTTTTTTTCTTCTTCCTCATTTTCTTTCCTTCTTCCATTCTTTCTTGTCAGTTTTTTTCATTCAAACCACCCGAAGTAAACTGACTAATGTATAGGCTGGGGTTTTAGGCAAGGTTAGTGTTACACTGTTAAACTGAATGAGTATAAATTCGACCACAAAATCTTAGGAAAAGAATGTTCTAAGAAAGTTGATTAGTTTTTCCAATCATTTGTGGGGTCAAACTGATGTTCATTTCCAGTGATGTGATGGGAAATTTCGAAGGAGGAGGATGGAAAATTTTCCTCGAACAAATGAATTTCTAGCAATGTATGTGGTTTTCGTTAGGTAAATCCATTTATTCTAAAATCAAATGTTAAAAGCAAGCAAAATCTTTTGAATGATATTCAAATGTTCTGAGAATTTTCATACAAAATTTCCAAGACTTTTCCTAAGAATTTTCATTCAAAACTCTATCCATCTATGGCCAGCTTTAGGTTCAGTATTGGGGCTGCAGGGAGAGTTGGGGTTCGGGTTACAGAGAGGGTTCATGTTTGGGTTAGTTTTGGGGTTATAAGGATATTTAGGGTTGGGGTTAATTGAAGGACTATTATTATGATCACATGGAGAGTTGGGGTTATAGAGAAGGTTAGGGTTGGGTCTACAAAGAGGGTTAGTATTGGGGTTACAGGGAGAGTTAGTGTTGGGGTTCAGGTTACAGGGAGGGTTAATGTTAGGGATAGTGTGGGGGTTGTAAGGCTATTTAGTTTTAGGGTTGGGGTTACAGAGAAGGTTAGTGTGGGGTTGGTTGGTGTTACAGAGAAGGTTAGTGTGGGGTTGGGGTTAGTTGGGGTTACAGAGAAGGTTAGTGTAGGGTTGGGGTTAGTTGGGGTTACAGAGAAGGTTAGTGTGGGGTTAGTTGAAGAACTATGGTCACATGGAGAGTTAGGGTTAGGGGCTACAAAAAGGATTAGTATTGGGGTTACAGGGAGAGTTAGTGTTGGGGTTCAGGTTACAGGGAGGTTTGATGTTAGGGTTAGTTTTGGGGTTAAAAGGGTATTTAGTTTTTGGGGGTTGGGGTTACAGAGAAGGTTAATGTGGGGTTGATTGGGGTTACAGGGAAGGTTAGTATGGGGTTGGGGTTACAGGGAAGGTTAGTGTGGGGTTGGGGTTGGTTGGGGTTACAGAGAAGGTTAGTGTGTGGTTGTGGTTAGTTGGGGTTACAGAGAAAGTTAGTGTGGGGTTGGGGTTAGTTGGGGTTACAGAGAAAGTTAGTGTGAGGTTGGGGTTAGTTGGGGTTACAGAGAAGGTTAGTGTGGAGTTGGGGTTACAGGGAAAGTTACTGTGGGGTTGGGGTTGGTTGGGGTTACAGAGAAGGTATGTGTGGGGTTGGGGTTACAGAGAAGGTTAGTGTGGAGTTGGGGTTACATGGAAAGTTACTGTGGGGTTGGGGTTGGTTGGGGTTACAGAGAAGGTTAGTGTGGGGTTGGGGTTGGTTGGGGTTACAGGGAAGGTTAGTGTGGGGTTGTGGTTAGTTGGGGTTACAGAGAAAGTTAGTGTGGGGTTGGGGTTAGTTGGGGTTACCGAGAAGGTTAGTGTGGAGTTGGGGTTACAGGGAAGGTTTGTGTGGGGTTGGGGTTAGTTGGGGTTACAGAGAAGGTTAGTGTGGAGTTGGGGTTACAGGGAAGGTTTGTGTGGGGTTGGGGTTAGTTGGGGTTACAGAGAAGGTTAGTGTGGAGTTGGGGTTACAGGGAAGGTTCATGTGGGGTTGGGGTTAGTTGGGGTTACAGAGAAGGTTAGTGTGGGGTTGGGGTTAGTTGGGGTTACAGGGAAGGTTAGTGTGGGGTTGGGGTTAGTTGGGGTTACAGGGAAGGTTAGTGTGGGGTTGGGGTTAGTTGGGGTTACAGAGAAGGTTAGTGTGGGGGGTCCTTAGGGCACACCATTCCTCTGTGCACCAAACACTTCCAGCAGCGATCCTTCAGACAATAAATCCTAAGGCAATGACTACAGTCTCTATTAACAGGAAAAGCACCGCAGATTACATCGGAAAGCTGTGGGATTTAGCAGCTTGTTAGTATAAAAAAAAAATCACCAGTTTTTCCAGGTGCAAAAACATCCAAGAACAAATCATGAGAACGTGTCCCAGTCCTGAGAATTGGGGACAGCTGTAGTTGTTTGGTCACAGGGGGCTCACCTGTCCTTCTCCGGTGGCGTCTCAGGGAGTATGAGGTCTGTTCCCACTCTGGGACCTTTTAAATTCCCCAGAAAGATCTTTCCCCGGGCGATGATTGATGCTGAAGAACATCTCTGAATTCAGAGGGTTGAAAATAGCTCCTGAGATATTTAGTCTCAGGTTTTCCAAGACTTTTCCTAAGAATGTTTGTACAAAATTCTATCCATCTATGGGCAGCTTTAGGCTCAGTATTGGAGTTACAGGGAGAGTTAGTGTTGGGGTTCAGGTTACAGGGAGAGTTATTGTTAGGGTTAGTGTTGGGGTTATAGAGATGTTTAGTCTTAGGGTTGAAGTTAGTTGAAGAGCTAATATTATGGTCACATGAAGATTTAGGGTTGCAGTTATAAGGAAGATAGTGTTGGGGGCTACAAAGAGGGTTAGGGTTAGTATTGGGGTTAAAGGGAGAGTTAGGGCTCGTTTACACTTGCTTTGCCTTTAAAACACATGAAACCACCTACCGCTTCAACATGCTTCATGCTTCTGCAATGCTTTGATGATGCTTGGGTGGTGCTTCAATGATGCTTTGTGGTGCTTTTTTAAGCTTTAATGAAGCTTTGTCATAGACTTCTATTGAGGCTTTGAAGATGCTTTGAAGCACCACTAAAGCAACATGGGGTATAATTTTTGAAGCAAAGCAAACTCAATGTGTAAAGAGGACTGTAAACAAAATACTTTATTTAGTGACAGGCTTTGACTGCTATTTAGAGTGCTTTAAAAAACAAAAAGCGTGTCCAATGCCATGTTTTGAAGTTAGTGTTGGGGTACAAATTCTCTCTCTGGAGTCTATAGTTACATAGTCTGGATGAAAAAAGACAAAAGTCCATCTAGTTCAACCATTAAAAAAAAATGATCCAGAGGAAGGCAAGAAAAACCAGCAAAGCACGATCCAATCTGCTCCTGCAGGGGAAAAAATTCCTTCCTGATCCCCCGAGAGGCAATCGGATATTCCCTGGATCGACTTTACCTATAAATGTTATATCCAGTTATATTCTGTGTATCCAAGAAAGGATCCAGGACTTTCCTACAGCAATCCACTGAGCTGGCCACAACCAACTCTTGAGGGAGTCTAATCCACATTTTCACAGTTCTCACTGTGAAGAAACCTTCAGAAAACCTGAAGAATACCTTTTTTGTTTGGAGATTAAATGAGCCCTTAGTGTTGGGGCTACAAAGAGGGTTAGGGTTAGGATTGGGGTTACAGGGAGAATTAGTGTTGGGGTCCAGGTTACAGGGAAAGTTAATGTTTGGGTTAGTGTTGGGGTTATAAGGATATTTAGTCCTAGGGTTGAGGTTAGTTGAAGGACTATAGGAGGGCTATGGTCACATGGAGAGTTATGGTTGGGGCTACAAAGAGGGTTAGTATTGGGGTTACAGGGAGAGTTAGTGTTGGGGTTCAGGTTACAGGGAGGGTTGATGTTAGGGTTAGTTTTGGAGTTAAAAGGGTATTTCGTTTTTGGGGGTTGGGGTTACAGACGTTAGTGTAGGGTTGGGGTTACAGAGAAGGTTAGTGTGGGGTTGGGATTGCAGAGAAGGATAGTGTGGGGTTGGGGTTAAAGGGAAGGATAGTGTGGGATTGGGGTTAGTTGGGGTTACAGAGAAGGTTAGTGTGGGGTTGGGGTTGCAGAGAAGGTTAGTGTGGGGTTGGGGTTACAGAGAAGGTTAGTGTGGGGTTGGGATTGGTTGGGGTTACAGAGAAGGTTAGTGTAGGGTTGGGGTTACAGAGAAGGTTAGTGTGGGGTTGGGGTTACAGAGAAGGTTAGTGTGGGGTTGGGGTTACAGAGAAGGTTAGTGTGGGGTTGGGGTTACAGAGAAGGTTAGTGTGGGGTTGCAGAGAGGTTAGTGGGGGGTTGGGATTGGTTGGGGTTACAGAGAAGGTTAGTGTGGGGTTGGGGTTGCAGAGAAGGTTAGTGTGGGGTTGGGGTTGCAGAGAAGGTTAGTGTGGGGTTGGGGTTGCAGAGAAGGTTAGTGTGGGGTTGGGGTTGCAGAGAAGGTTAGTGTAGGGTTGGGGTTACAGAGAAGGTTAGTGTAGGGTTGGGGTTACAGAGAAGGTTAGTGTGGGGTTGGGGTTACAGAGAAGGTTAGTGTGGGGTTGGGGTTACAGAGAAGGTTAGTGTGGGGTTGCAGAGAGGTTAGTGGGGGGTTGGGATTGGTTGGGGTTACAGAGAAGGTTAGTGTGGGGTTGGGGTTGCAGAGAAGGTTAGTGTGGGGTTGGGGTTGCAGAGAAGGTTAGTGTGGGGTTGGGGTTGCAGAGAAGGTTAGTGTGGGGGGTCCTTAGGGCACACCATTCCTCTGTGCACCAAACACTTCCAGCAGCGATCCTTCAGACAATAAATCCTAACGCACCGATCACAGTCTCTACTAACAGGGAAAGCAGCGCAGATGCCATCAGAAAGTTGTGGGATTTAGCGGCTTGTTAGTGTAAAAAAAAAATCACCAATATTTCCAGGTGCAAAAACATCCAAGAACAAATCATGAGAACGTGTCCCAGTCCTGAGAATTGGGGACGGTTGAAGCTGTTTGGTCACAGGGGACTCACCTGTCCTTCTCCGGTGGCGTCTCAGGGAGTATAAGGTCTGTTCCCACTCCGGGACCCTTTAAATTCCCCAGAAAGATCTTTCCCCGGGTGATGATTGATGCTGAGGAACATCTCTGAAATCAGAGGGCTGAAAATAGCTCCTGAGCAGTCCCTGGACTTTTTTCCTAATACTGCGATAGAGATGGATAACAATGTGTTCTGGAATTCCACTCAGGATCACAGCTTTCCAGTCCTGCGGCTCATGTTACTCAGACTGACGAGCCCTTCGCGGCTGCCCCAAACCGCACAGGAAATCCCCGCAGCGAGGAAATGGTTAATATCGTCCAATAATAACGCAGCTGTTTTGGGCATTCAGTTCTGAGTGGAACGTATAGAATTCTTTAAAGCTAAAGTTTAATCTGCTTCTATTTTGCCTTCCCTGGGTTGCTCCCCCTCCCCCATCAGCAACCTACTAATGATATTTTGGGGTAAAACTATTCCGTTTTCCTTGCGATTTAGATCCAGCGACATCATCACTGGGTCTCTGTTCTTCTCTCAAGATTCTAAATAATTCTGTCTGTCTTCATGAATACCTTATTTTTGGCCCAGTGACTTCATCCCAGGGTCTCTGTGCTTCTTTATGCAATGCAGGCAGATCATGGCGGGTGGGAGGGGTTGGTAGAGTGATATACATGGCTTCCTGAAGACGTCACAGCATCCTGCCTGAGTACTCCTCTCAAGAGCCCTCAGTCCTGATCAGGGGCGAACTGTCAACTCATGGGGCCTCTGGGCAATAGGGGATCATGGGGCCCCTGTGTCCTCGCCCACACTCAAACCACACCCAAAAAAGCCTATGAAAGGTACCAGGGACATCTCATGGGGCCTCCTTCTGACCCTGGGCCCTCGGGCAGTGCCCGAGTTCCCAAATGGTCAGTCCGCCCCTGGTCCTGATACAAGCAGTGGGCCGGCTCTTGCGAGGAGTTATGCAAATATTAAAAAATGCCTTGATGGGTGGGTGTCAGGCTGGAGGAGTGGGTGTTCCTAGGCAGGCTGGAGGAGTGGGTGTGCCTAGGCAGGCTGGAGGAGTGGGTGTGCCTAGGCAGGCTGGATTTGTATGCAGATCACATGTGATGCTGATCCTGATGATTGAAATAAAATGAAATCCAATGAATGAAAGGGGCAGGGCCAGGGACAGAGAACGAGAAGGAAAGAGCTAGATGGTGCTGGGCGTCCACCAGCCAGGAAATGAGGCGGGGTCTATCGGACTTGCCGTAGCTTTTATTTCAAATTGTGAGAAGCTCACAGAAGCTGAGAAGCGGGTGGACTGCAACATCACCTGCCCATCCCCCCTCCACTCTGAGAATGCCTTATATTCAATGAAAAAAATTCAATGCATTTGCTGAATGGTGGTGGCGCCAGGCGATTGACGCTGTGTGCTCAGTGCGCAGAGGGGAGGATCGTGCCACTCGCTGTATGTAGTGTTTATCAGCAATCCCAGCAGATATAAGGTATGGATAATTATGTGCCAAGCTGGCCAGTGTAAGCTTCCCATATATAGACCGGGGTCTCCAAACTTTCTATACAAAGGGCCAGTTTGCTGTCCTTCAAACTTTACAGGGGCCAGACTGTGGACATTGGGAGCATCAAATGTCCCAGCATCAGTGGGAGCAAAAAATGCCCCATCTTTGGTGCCAGTGAGAGGAACTGTGCCCCATCGTTGGTGTCATTGGGAGGAATAGTGCCCATCATTGGTGTTATTGGGCCCAATTGTTGGTGTCATTGGGCAGAACTGTGCCCTATCGTTGGTGTCATTTGGAGGAATTTTGCCCCTTCATTAGTGTTATTGGGCCCAATTGTTGGTGTCGATGGGCGGAACTGTGCCCTATCGTTGGTGTCATTGGGAGGAATTTTGACCCATCATTGGTGTTATTGGGCCAATTGGTGTCATTGGGAGGAATAGTGCCCCATCATTTGTGTCAGTGGGAGGAATAGTGCCCGACCATTGATGTTATTGGGCCCAATTGTTGGTGTCATTGGGTGGAACTGTGCCCTATCGGTGTCATTGGGAGGAATTTTGCCCCTTCATTGGTGTTATTGGGCCCAATTGTTGGTGTCGATGGGCGGAACTGTGCCCTATCGTTGGTGTCATTGGGAGGAATTTTGCCCCTTCATTGGTGTTATTGGGCCCTATTGGTTTCATTGGGAGGAATAGTGCCCCATCATTAGTGTCATTGGGAGGAATAGTGCCCCATCATTGGTGTTATTGGGTCCAATTGTTTGTGTCATTGGGTGGAACTGTGCCCCATCGTTGGTGTCATTGGGAGGAATTGTGCCCCATCATTGGTGTTATTGGGCCCAATTGTTGGTGTCATTGGGAGGAATTGTGCTCCATCATTGGTGTTATTGGGCCCAATTGGTGTCATTGGGAGGAATAGTGCCCCATCATTTGTGTCAGTGGGAGGAAAAGTACCCATCATTGGTGTTATAGGGCCCAATTGTTGGTGTCATTGGGTGAAACTGTGCCCCATCGTTGGTGTCATTGGGAGGAATTGTGCCCCTTCATTGGTTTCATTGGGGGAATTATGGCCCACCATTGGTGTTGGTGTCAAAAGGCCGCATCTGGCCCCCGGGCCACAGTTTGGAGACCACTCATCTAGACAATTGCTGGAGTTCAGCCTATAACAGAACACCTTCATCTCAATGTCATATATGACTCCCAGTGCAGGAATCAGAGAGTGGTATTGTATATCCTATCCATCCCCGACAATCTGCTCTTTTCATTTGTAACTTTTATCGATATTCCAGATTTCTTACCCGGCCAAGGAAAATATGAGCCCCCCCACCCCATCCCACCCCACCTACATGGATCGACGGCCTCACTGAGAACCTGAAACGCTTAGAAGAGCACAGAGGGCAGTGATGTCACAAAGAAAAGACCCCCGAACAGCCGATCAAATTTCAGTTTTCTGTGGCTTTTGTCAATAAAGAGGACCTGTCATCTGCCACTGCCGAATTCAAAGTATAAAGGAACACCAGCTGTGTACTTGTCAGGACTCCTGATGCCAGATGGCCAACAAGACAGCTGAGCAAATGGCATTTTCAGAGGCAGGAACAGCTGAGCCCATGTTTTTCCCATACCGGGTTTTCTTTAAAGGTGCCGACTCCAGGGTGGTCTGCTTGGTCCTAGATAACGAGCCCGGGGCACCAAGGGCAAGGGGAGTGTAGACTGGTGAGCTGCCATTCTGCCCTGACTGTGGGCACCCTCTACAGAATGGAGGCCAGTACTATCCCCCATAAGGGCTAATGGACGTGGGTGGTCAGATGCATTTAAAATACGCATTCTCAGCAATGTGTACAATAGAGGATTATGGGTAAATCACAGATGGGTCTCAAATTTCCATGTACATTATTAAAGGGTAAGTTCACTTCTTCAGGTGAACTCTAAATTCCCTGGTCACCCCTCCGGACCCCCGCTGCACACAGTGGCAGTGATGCCTCGTGCTGTCGCTGCAAACTGCAATACACAGCTCCGGAGGGAGTATCCATCATACCGCTCACAACGGCAAAAGGCCATTGGTCAGTGCAACCGTGCTGACCAATAAGAAGCGCTTTTTTTTTCTTTTTGGGACACCTTACCAGAAGAAGAAGCTTCAGATGTGCTTCTCATTGGTCACTTGGCTACACTGATTGATGAGCAGCGGCGGACTGACAACTCATGGGGCCCCCGGGCAGTAGGGGATCATGGGGCCCCTGTGTCCTTGCCCACACTCAAAGCATACCCAAAAAAGCCTATAAAAAAGGTAATAGGGGCATTTCATGGGGCCCTCTACTGACCCTGGGCCCTCAGGCAATGCCCGAGTGCTCGAATGGTCAGTCCGCCCCTGCTGATGAGCATTTGCCATTGCAGAGCATCATGATGGATACTTGTTCTGTTTCAAATGCCACTTTATGCACCCACATACCTCCCGAGACTCGGTCCTTCTGGACAGTATGGTCACCTGCTGACTTGGCACCATCCACAGTCAGCTTAACTCTTCAATAAGACACAGAAGTTGAATCCAACACAATTTTACTTCAGCGAAATGCGGTACATAGGATGTAATTTCCAGTGTTTTGCTTTACTGAGCCCTGTCTCTGTGAATAACTAACAGTGACTGAGGGAACATGGGGAGAGGGTCTCGCTCGGACTAGTTCTAAAAGGGGAGGACAGCGGAAGATACCAAAATCACATTAGTAAACAAGTTGTAGTGACCCAGAACTGCCACCAGATGGCAGCATACTACAAAGCAATAACAACCTAATGAAGTTTAATGCAACACATGAAAGTGGAGCAGATCAATACTGACTCCAGGGAGGTGTATTGCTGAGTATGGACCGCTACACCAGCAGCAAGGGGCTTCACGGTCACTATGTGCAGCAGAGTTTGGAGGGGTGGCCAGGATATTCAGAATTAGTTCATCTTATCATTTGAATAGGTGAACTTACCCTTTAAGGGTAGTTATGTCTTGTAGAGATATCAGCCAAATGATCGGACTAACGGCAATGTGCAACTTGTAATTTACTGTATGAAAGTCTCTACAGATGACACCAAGCTGTGCCGGGGATAACGTCCTTACAGGATGTCTCCAACTTACAGGCCGACCTCAATGCTTTGTGTAATTGGGGGACTATGGGGCCAATGAGGGTTAATGTTGATAAATGTAAGGTTCTGCACTTGGGGGCTACTAGAGGGATACAACTGGGGGGGGGGGGGTCAATGGTGGAAAAGGATCTGGGGGGGGTCAATGGTGGAGAAGGATCTGGGGGGGTAAATGGTGAAGGATGCTGCCATTATTAAGCTTATGATCTACCAGAACCCCCAGATCCTTCTTCACCATTGACCCCCCCAGATCCTTCTCCACCATTGACCCCCCCCCAGATCCTTCTTCACCATTGACCCCCCCAGATCCATCTTCACCATTGATCCCCCCAGATCCATCTTCACCATTGACCCCCCCTGATCCTTCTTCACCATTGTCCCCCCCAGATCCTTCTCCACCATTGACCCCCCCAGATCCTTCTTCACCATTGACCCCCACCAGATCCTTCTCACCATGCCTCTTACTAAATACCTCGGACTGTCTGCTTTCCAAAAAGGGGTCATTTGGGGGGGTATCTGCATCCTGGCCTTTGGGTCCTGGTATATTCGGGCCTCAAGAAATGAGATCGGCCGTCAGTACATCAGAGTTGATCGATTTTCATCAAAGAAATGTAGCAGAATACATACAGTATTTGGCCTAAATTTATGAACAATTATTTATTTGCAATTTTTTTTAACAGAAACGAACAAAAACTCATTTTTTTCACAATTTTCGGCCTTTTTTCGTTTATCTTGCAAAAAAATGAAAACCCCAGTGGCGATCAAATACCACCAAAAGAAAACTATTTGTATAAAAAAAAGATAAAAACTTCATATGGGTACAACGTTGCATGACCGCGCAATTGCCAAAGTGCAACAGTGCTGAAAGCTGAAAATTGGCCTGGACGGGAAGGGGTTGAAAGTTCCCGGCACTGAAGTGGTTGAGGTTGTAGCTTTGTCCTCCATCAGAAAGAACAGAGAAGCAGCAAATGTCCCTTGAAGGAAGGTCACCAGAAGAAGACCCCAGGAGACGGGAGATCTCCCCATTCTGGTCGTAATTCGTTCTTTTATCGTCTTTATAGGCAGCTCTATAATGTATGGAGATCATGTAACAGAAGATCTGACGGTGGAGGCCAACACACCGAACGCAGATTACAAAGGGCGATATTTAGGAAGGCGCTAAGTTTGTCGGCTGACTCATAATCTTCACAGAATTCGGCCGCTATCTCCCCTCACTAATAATAGACCATGAGCGAGCTCACAGCTCAACCACCAAATCTGAGACCCGTGACTCACTTGTCTGGACCTACCTAGTCGCCTTCACCTTCCTGCCCTCCCGACCACAGAGAATGCCACGAGCCAATGGAAAGGCACACTAGGCGCAATTACGTTGAAAACAGTAATTCCGAAATTCAACATTTTGTTTGGTACGTGGCAGAAAATTATATCACCTAACACTCCCTTACATCTCGACTCAACGACTCCGGAGATGAAATGTACTGCCAGTTACGAGGGAGCGAGACTCTCGGCTAGAGCCATCCTATACAGCAGACTCAACCTTTTACCCCTGAGGAGCCCCTGCTAATACCCATTCTTTGTTGGTCAGTGGGAAGCTTGCCATATATATTGGTGGTCAGTGGGAAGAACGCCCCTTACATTGGGGGTCAGTGAGAAAAACGTCCCTTACATTGGTGATCAGTGGGAAGAATGTCCCTTACATTTGTGGTCAGTGGGAAGAACGTCCCTTACATTGGTGGTCAGTGGGAAGAATGTCCCTTACATTGGTGGTCAGTGGGAAGAACGTCCCTTACATTGGAGGTCAGTGGGAAGAATGTCCCTTAAATTGGTGGTCAGTGGGAAGAATGTCCCTTACATTGGAGGTCAGTGGGAAGAATGTCCCTTACATTGGTGATCAGTGGGAAGAATGCTCCTTACATTGGGGGTCCGTGGGAAGAATGTCCCTTACATTGGGGGTCAGTGGGAAGCTTGCCATATATATTTGTGGTCAGTGGGAAGAACGCCCCTTACATTGGGGGTCAGTGGGAAAAACGTCCCTTACATTGGTGATCAGTGGGAAGAATGTCCCGTACATTGGGGGTCAGTGGGAAGAATGCCCCTTACATTGGTGGTCAGTGGGAAGAACGTCCCTTACATTGAAGGTCAGTGGGAAGAATGTCCCTTAAATTGGTGGTCAGTGGGAAGAATGTCCCTTACATTGGTGGTCAGTGGGAAGAATGTCCCTTACATTGGTGGTCAGTGGGTAGAATGTCCCTTACATTGGTGATCAGTGGGAAGAATGTCCCTTACATTGGAGGTCAGTGGGAAGAATGTCCCTTACATTGGTGATCAGTGGGAAGAATGCTCCTTACATTGGGGGTCAGTGGGAAGAATGTCCCTTACATTGGGGGTCAGTGGGAAGAATGTCCCTTACATTGGCGATCAGTGGGAAGAATGTCCCTTACATTGGTGATCAGTGGGAAGAACGTCCCTTACATTGGTGGTCAGTGGGAAGAATGTCCCTTACATTGGGGGTCAGTGGGAAGAATGTCCCTTAAATTGGTGTTCAGTGGGAAGAACGTCCCTTACATTGGTGGTCAGTGGAAAGAACGTCCCTTACATTGGGGGTCAGTGGGAAGAATGTCCCTTACATTGGTGATCAGTGGGAAGAATGTCCCTTCCATTGGTGGTCAGTGGGAATACAGCACCTGTCCCACTCTGCTCCCAGACAGCCTCATATGTAAGGGGGCTTTTAATAAAAGTGGTATAGTAGAGATCAAATGTTCCAACAGCTATTAGGTAAGATGGACAGATCCTTTTTTTTTCCCGGAACCCTCTCTGGCCAGTCTGTTATCAGACATCAGTATCCGGAGATATATAGGTGGCTGTGATGCGGTGATGAAATATGACATCATGGAGCACATGACACGTGGGCCCTTATCACTGGCACAGTCATGTACATTCCTTTGTACGTGTCACTCTTCTGCTGGCTGCTATGGACTCTCCGAGGGCCCATGGAGAGACCAATTCTTACAACCACCCCAACTCCACTCTAGAAATATCAGATAAAATCCCCTCGATTGATGTCATCTTCATTCTTGCGACCATACTTTGCAATACAATATAAATGTTGGGGAATTTTTTTTTTTAAACCTTCAGCAAGGAATAGACAAGGACAGTATAATAGTTCTTGCACTCCCAGTATGTCCTCAGTCTTCTGGGTTGAGTAGTTCTGGGTGCAATTCAACCCAAAAGACCAGGACATCTAGTGGGACATAGGAGGTACTGCTCTGGATTGAAGTAGGGCTCTCCAAACTTTCTGGACAGAGGACCAGTTTACTGTCCTACAGACATTGTGGGGGAGGAGGGGGGGGGGGGGGGGTTCAGACGGTGGCAAGTAGGAGAAGAAAATGTTCCAGCATCAGTGGTACATAAACAATGTCTCAGGCTTGGTGGTTAGTGGGATTAAAAAAATAAAAAATTACATTAGCACCTGTGGTCACTAAGGGGAAAAATAATGCCCCATCCTTGGTATCAGTGGGAGGAATTATGCCCTATCGTTGAGATCAGAAGGAAGTGCCCTAGCACCAGTGTCAGTGGGGGGAATAGTGTCCCATCATTGGTATCAGTGCCCCATCGGTGTCAGTGGGAGGAATAGTGCCCCATCATTGGTATCGGTGGGAATAGTGCCCCATCGTTGGTATCAGTGGGAGGAATACTGCCCCATCATTGGGAGAAATAGTGCCCCATCATTGGTATCAGTGGGGGGAATAGTGCCCCATCATTGGTATCAGTGGGAGGAATAGTGCCCCATCATTGGTATCAGTGGGAGGAATAGTGCCCCATCATTGGTATCAGTGGGAGGAATAGCGCCCCATCATTGGTATCAGTGGGAGGAATAGCGCCCCATCATTGGTATCAGTGGGAGGAATAGCGCCCCATCATTGGTGTCAGTGGGAGGAATAGCGCCCCATCATTGGTGTCAGTGGGAGGAACAGTGCCCCATCATTGGTGTCAGTGGGAGGAACAGTGTCCCATCATTGTTATCAGTGGGAGAAACAGTGCCCAATCATTGGTGTCAGTGGGAGGAATAGTGTCCCATCATTGGTGTCAGTGGGAGGAATAGTGTCCCATCATTTGTGTCAGTGACAGGAATTATGCCCCACTGTTAGTTGTCAATAGGACGAATAGAGCAGTATGTAGAATAGTGCTCCAAGAGCGGGATAAAGACAAGCAAAGGACATCATCCAGCCCCCGGGCCACAGTTTGGAGACCACTGACAGTGTATTGTAGCATGATATATAGCATGAGTCCTCCCAAACCCCCCCTCTCTATCCTTCTTCTTCGAGGCCCACTGCGTCCGACTATTCTCCCCAACCCCCCTGAAGATTGCTGTGATATACCGGCCTCCGGGATCCGTATCCCACTTCCTGGATGACTTCTCCTCCTGGCTACCCTTCTTCCTCTCTTCTGAGCTACCCACCATCATCCTTGGGGATTTCAACATCCCTGTCAACCTCGACAACCCGGACACAGCCCATCTCCTCCACTTAACCTCCTCCTTTGCACTTGCACAGTGCATACAATCCACCACCCACTCTGACGGAAATATCCTTCATCTTGTCTTCTCCAACCACTGCGCTCCCCACAACCTCACTAACACCCCCTTCCTTCTCTCTGACCACAACCTGATTACCTTCTCTATCTCCTCGTCCTCCAACGCCTACCCCTCCAAATGTCACACTACTACCAGCCGTAACCTCCGCAACCTCAACCCTGCCTCCCTCCACTCTGCAGCTGATCAACTCCACGACAGCATCCTCCCCCTGTCCTGCCCCGACCTGGCTAGGACTGCCTATAACAACGCGCTGTCAACAGCCCTTGACTCACTAGCGCCTTTAACCACACGCAACATCAGACCCCGACCGCTCCAGCCCTGGCAGACTGATCACACCAAATCCCTCAAACGACACAGTCGTGCCCTGGAGTGACTATGGCGCAAAACCAAATCCCAACAAGCCTTCACCCTCTACAAATCTGCCTTCCACACCTACACCTCCTCCCTCCATGCAGCCAAACAAGCCTACTTCTTGACCCTCATCAAGGCCCTCTCCTCCAATCCTCGCCGACTCTTCTCCACCTCCAACCAGCACCTCACTCACTGCCCTTAAGATTGCCAATCACTTCAAAAACAAGATTGACACAATTCGCAAGGACATCGCCGCAACTCACACGCCCTCTCAACCCGTCCCCTCTCACCACAGCTACCCCCTCATCCCCCCTCTCCCTCGACATTACCCGCAGGGACTTCGTCGCTGCTCAAACTCCCTCCAACCCCCTTCCCCCTCACTCAGCCCTCTCCCACGGCCCCACCACTGCTCTGACCTCCACCCCACCCTACATTCCTCATACTGAAGCCCCCCCAACACTCCGCACCTTTGACCTTACTACCATCGAGGAAGTCTCCAAGATCCTCTCTGATGCCCGCCTCACCACCTGCCCCCTCGACCCTATCCCCTCACAACTCCTACGACCCCCCTCCATCCTACGCTCCCTCACCCACATCTTTAATCTCTCCCTCTCCTCCCGCACTTTCCCCTCCCCTCTGAAACATGCACACATCACCCCCATACTTAAAAAGCCCTCCCTGGACCCCAATGACCCGAACAACCTCAGACCCATCTCCCTGCTCCCATTTACATCCAAACTCCTCGAAAGCCTAGTCTACACCCGCCTAAGCTCTCACCTCAACGAGAACAACCTCCTCGATCCCCTAGTCTGACTTCCGTCCCCTACACTCCACCGAAACTGCCTTACTCAAACTCTCCAACGACCTGCTAACCGCCAAAACTAATGGCCACTATTCAGTGCTCCTACTCCTTGACCTCTCTGCGGCCTTCCACACAGTCAACCACCCCCTCCTCCTCAAAAAACTACACTCCCTCGGCCTCAGAGATTCTGCTCTCTCCTGGCTCTCATCCTACCTGTCAATGCTCTTTCAGCGTTACCTATAATGCTACCACCTCCCCATCACTCCCCCTCTCTGTTGGGGTCCCTCATGGCTCCGTCCTCAGGACCCTTCTCTTCTCCATCTACACCTCCTCCCTTGGCCAACTCATACACTCTCACGGCTTCAACTACCACCTATATGCCAACGACACACAAATCTATCTCTCAACCCCCCACCTCACCACCTAAGTCTCTGCCCGAATCACACACCTACTGAGCGACAGACTGGATGTCGCTCCACTTCCTTAAACTAAACCTCTCCAAAACTGAGTTTTTTGTCTTCCCCCCAGCCCAGACCCCACCCCCCATTGACTTCTCCATCACATCCAACAAGGCCACCATCAAACCCACCCCGCAGGCCAGAGTACTTGGTGTCACTCTGGACTCCAACCTATCCTTCCAGCCCCAAGTCCAATCTTTAACAAACTCGTGCAGACTCCACCTCCGCAACATCGCCAAAATCCGCACGTTCCTAACCCCAGAAACCACTAAACAGCTCATCCACTCCCTCATCATATCGCGACTCGACTACTGCAACTCCCTCCTCACTGGCCTGCCTCGCCGCTGGCTATCCCCGCTTCAGTCGATCCTGAATATGGCTGCCAGACTCATTCACCTTTCCAACCGCTCCGTCTCCGCCACCCCCCTCTGCCAATCCCTCCACTGGCTTCCAATTGCACAACGGATCAAATTCAAAATCCGAACACTGACGTACAAAGCTGTCCACCATACTGCCCCGAACTACATCACTGACCTAATATCCAAGTACCACCCAACACGCACACTCCGCTCCTCACAAGACCTCCTTCTCTCTAGTTCCCTGGTCTCCTCCTCCCATGCCCGCCTCCAGGACTTCTCCAGGGTGTCACCCATCCTCTGGAACTCCCTGCCCCAACCCATCAGATTATCACCTACTCTCCTCTCCTTTAGGCGCACCCTGAAAACCCATCTCTTCAGGGAAGCCTACCCCACCCCCTGCTAACTTGCCGACCTCCTCCACTCTTCCTACCACTCCATCCCCCACAGCTATCTCCTCCTGTGCCACCATCCCCTCCCTCCTAGATTGTAAGCTCCAAGCAGCAGGGCCCTCGATCCCCTCGTGTATCACATTGTATTGGTATTGTTCTGTCACATGTTCTGTCCCCCTTTGTAATGTACAGCGCTGAGCGAACTATTGGCACTTTATAAATACTGTATAATAATAATAATAATAATGATATGGCCAATGCCATCCAGATTTTTGGGGCTAACCATTCAGGGTCTCGAGGTCCAAAATGGAATGAATTGCCCCCCTTTGGGTCAGTAAACAGGTTGTCAACCCCCTGCAACCTTAACCTAGCAGGATCCAGGGCTATGGTGGACCCATTGGTGTAGAAGTCCTGAGAATGCCTGATGAAGGATCAGCAAGTCACTGATGGGATACATGAATGGAGCTCAATGCCATAAATAGCATCTATTCCAAAGTGGAGAATTTCTGAAAAAAAAAAAAAAAAACCAAAAACCATGCTTTCCAAAACAATTTACCCAAGCTACTGATTGGTCAACACATCAGGATTTCATAATTCTTAAGGGGGTGGGGGAAGCAATGTGACCAATGCCCTACCAATCCAAAGTAACCACTGTACCCCACTGAACAGGAAAGGAATAAAAACAGAAAAGATGAAAATAGACAAAATTTTATTTTGGACAAAAATATTTCCAATTAATTCCAATTTTTATATAAATAACGATTTTTCTTGCCATAATTTCATTTTAGTTTGATACAGGCTGTACACAAAAAAAAAAAAAAAAAAAAAAAAAAAAAAAAGAAATTCTTTACACAAACAAGAATTAAACCCACCCCCAGCATGGCACCCATATTTATCACAGTATGTTCAATGTGCAAATTCCTAATACACCGTGCAGATAGGATTGGACATTACAATTCGTGTGCGCAATAACAATGTGTATTTCTTATGAAAACAAAAAGGGACGCCTTAGATAAATACATAGATTTGTTCTACTAATGCTTTAGAAAAGGTTCTGGATATATGAGGAAAAACAAAAAAAACAAAAAACAAAAAAACAAAAAACAAAAAAAAAAAACTATAGTGCATTTCGATATCAACTAAAATAATAAATGAAACCTTTACTAAAATGAAGGTTTGGCGAGTTTTTCACATTTTTTGCAAGCCAGCTGGATCATCAACATTTTGATGATGGTCATTAATACCTGCAGATTCTCCCTCTAGTGGATGCCTGTAGATCAGGCAGCACAGTCAGCATCACTGCCGAGATAAGATCAGTTAGCAGCACGGTGTGTTATTAATTAGTCTGTGCCGAACAACTTGCGCTAAGAGCGACAGTAAAGCAACGCTCATCATCTGGCACTATTTAGTGGGAAGCAAATATGGTCATCCTTTTATATTTACAAACTATAAACAGAGATGAGGCTTATGAACCATTAAAAAAAACACATTGATTGGATAATTTACATTAAGTATATCCTTTAAAAAAAAAAAAAAATTAAAAAAAAAAAAAAAGCAAAAACAAAAAAAAAACCTACGGGTTCCCTTTAAGAACACTGAATTAAAATAATACTAATAATCTTGGGTTTGGGGGTATATAAAATTAGAGGATACTTCCTACCCATATTAAAAGTAGCCTTAAATATTTAAATGGCAGCTGGAGGTGGTGGAAATGACCATCAGTCCCAGCAAGCCCATGCACACTTGTATCTTCCAAGCTATGGCTATGTAGTGGGGAAACTGGCTGTGCGCTATATTTTTGGGGGGCCAAAAAAAAAAAAAAAAAATTAATAAAATCAAGGCCAATCTTTAGAGGTCATCATTTTGCATTCTTTTTGGCTGGAGTTATCTTCTGCCGAAAGAAAATCTGCTGATCTGATTTATATTATATATTTATTTTGGGGTACTTTGTTTTTTAATCTTTTGATTTTCAAGTACCACGTCAACGTGGAGGAGGTCCTAGGTCGAGGAGCTTTAGAACCGCTCCAAGATTTGTCAGGGATTTCTTCCATTTATAGTCTCAGCTGATCAGAATATATATACTGATTTTCATATCCACAGATTTTTGTTACTTTTCTAAATTTTTGATTTCCAAGTCCCACATCAACATGGTGGTGGAGGCCCTAGGTCCAGGACCATCAGATCCACTCCAAGATTGTCCAGGGTTATCTTTTATTTATAGTCTCAGCTGATATAAATATATTAGAATGCAGATACTTTACTGATCTTAACATCGACATGCTTTTTGGTTACTTTTGTAAAGTATCTGCATTCTAATATATTTATATCAGCTGAGACTATAAATAAAAGATAACCCTGGACAATCTTGGAGTGGTTCTGATGGTCCTGGACCTAGGGCCTCCACCACCATGTTGACGTGGGACTTGGAGATCAAAAGATTACAAAAAAGTAACCAAAACGCATGTCGATGTTAAGATCAGTAATCTTTTGATCTCCAAGTCCCATGTCAACATGGTGGTGGAGGCCCTAGGTCCAGGACCATTGGAAGTTAACCCTGACCAATCAAGGAACAATTCTAAAGTTCCTGGACCTTGGGCTTCCACCACCATGTTGATGTGGGACTTGGAGATCCGAAGATTAGAAAAGTAACCAAAAAGCATGGGGATGATAAAAATCAGTATATATACAGTAAATGTTATATTCAGATCAGCTGAAATAAATAGAATTTACTGTATATATACTGATTTTATCATCACCATGCTTTTTGGTTACTTTTCTAATCTTCGGATCTCTAAATCCCACATCAACATGGTGGTGGAGGCCCTAGGTCCAGGACTGTTAGAATTGTTCCCTGATTGGTCAGGGTTAGCTTCCATTTACAGTCTCAGTATATCTACAGTAAATGTTATATTCAGATCAGCTGAGGCTGTAAATGGAAGCTAACCCTGACCAACCATGGAACAATTCTATTTACAGTCTCAGCTGATCTGAATATAACATTTACTGTATATATACTGATTTTATCATCAGCATGCTTTTTGGCTACTTTTCTAATCTTCGGATCTCCAAATCCCACATCAGCATGGTGGTGGAGGCCCTAGGTCCAGGACCGTTAGAAGCTAAACCTGACCATTCATGGAACAATTCTATTTACAGTCTCAGCTGATCTGAATATAACATTTACTGTATATATACGGTATTTATCATCACCATGCTTTTTGGCTACTTTTCTAATCTTCGGATCTCCAAGCCTCACATCAACATGGTATTCAAGGACTTGGAATCAGGGCTTTTGAAGCAGCAAATCTTTACACCCAGATAACTTCTCTTTTTCATCTAAACCATCTTCCAGCCAAGCCTTTGGCAGGAGCTCTTTTATAAAAATATAATAAAAATGTGATCTCTTTCCAAAACTGGCGAATGGAAATAAGGAGAGGGACATGTATAAAATGCATTACTCTATTGCCAAGTCATGCTTTTCCAGCAACCACGGTCATAAAATGCATATCAGCCGCAGAAGTTTAGAAGGGCTCTTCAAACTTTTCACCATAAGCATCAGAAGAAGACTTTTTACATTTCTGACTCCGCCTCTCTCAAATTTTTACCCCAGTGGAACCCTTTATTTATTTCCAAGTTTCAAAGAACCCCTGCTATAACCAATTTAATTTGGGGGAGTGAATGGGAGAATCAGTTGGGAGAACGTCCCTCAACCCCTTACAGACATCTCTCAAGATCTCCAGTGTCTTGCTGCTGGAAAGTTGCAAAGTGGTGTAGACTCTGGAATCACGGAGGTGCCACCAAATGTGAGTCCAATCGCCATCAGCTCAAGGAACCTCCTACCAACCTCTAGAGCAGGAGTAGGCACTATGGCTCTCCAAATGTTGTAGGACTAAAAATCCCATTGAGCCTCCGCATGCTTGTGGCCGTCAAAGCCTTGCTAGGCCTCATGGAATATGCTGTTCAGCAACAGCTGCTTGTGGCCGTCAAAGCCTTGCTAGGCCTCATGGAATTTGCTGTTCAGCAACAGCTGGAGGGCTGAAGTTTGCCTAGCCCTACTCTAGAGGAACCCTGGTTGAACCAAAATGGGTAAGTCAAAGCTGCATCCATGCCCACCCAGTCATTTCCCCTTTTAAATCATAGGCAGGCATTAAAAAGTTAAAGGAGTGAAGAAAAGAACTATAAAAAAAAATTAAAAGTGGCACAAAAATGAAGTAAAATAGTGTATGTGAATGGAAATGGTGCGGGTTTTGCTGCCAATTGTGATTCTACTTCAAGTCAAGAAATAAGTCGAAGTTCCCTAGACTGGGCTAAGAGGACCTGTAAGGCTGTAATGGAACCAAGAGCCAGCTTAGCTAAACGGCCAATGGCAGAGGCCCCCAAAAATTGTCCGGATTTTTTTTTCCCTCAAGATATTCCTGAGCATTTCACATGACTTTTGGATCTGAGCATCCTTCAGATTTAGGCCATGAGCCCTAAAACAGTAAAAAAACAAGGGACAGGTCTTAGGTTAATCATCTCCACCCACATCAAGTTTTCTTTGCGATACATAAACAGGTCCCTGAGATCCTCCGTTGGGAGTAGAGGACGCGATCGGTGAAGAGGTCACACCCCCTGGTGTGCGGAAAAAGTTGTCCTTCAGTGGTTGAGATCCGTTAGGAGTGAGGGGAACCCCCGCCTGTGGAAAGACAAGAAAATACATTTAAAGATGGCGTTTGATCTGCTGCTTTTTTTTTTTTTTGCCTTCCCTGGTTCCTTTCTCTCCACTCAAAGATGCTATTTATAATGATTAAATTAAAATTTTCTGTTTCCTTATTTTAGGCCCAGGGACATCATCACTGGGTCTCTGTGCTTCTCTATGCACCCCGCGCATTCACTGCATCCGCTCTGCCCGGACCCCGCGCATTCACTGCATCCGCTCTGCCCGGACCCCGCGCATTCACTGCATCCGCTCTGCCCGCATTCACTGTATCCGCTCTCACTGCATCCGCTCTGCCCGGACCCCGCGCATTCACTGCATCCGCTCTGCCCGGACCCCGCGCATTCACTGCATCCGCTCTGCCCGGACCCCGCGCATTCACTGCATCCGCTCTGCCCGCATTCACTGTATCCGCTCTCACTACATCGGGTCTCCCCGGACCCCGCATTCACTGTATCCGCTCTCCCCGGAGCCGGCATTCACTACATCCGCTCTCCCCGGAGCCGGCATTCACTACATCCGCTCTCCCCGGAGCCGGCATTCACTACATCCGCTCTCCCCGGAGCCGGCATTCACTACATCCGCTCTCCCCGGAGCCGGCATTCACTACATCCGCTCTCCCCGGAGCCGGCATTCACTACATCCGCTCTCCCCGGAGCCGGCATTCACTACATCCGCTCTCCCCGGAGCCGGCATTCACTACATCCGCTCTCCCCGGAGCCGGCATTCACTACATCCGCTCTCCCCGGAGCCGGCATTCACTACATTCGCTCACCCCGGAGCCGGCATTCACTACATTCGCTCACCCCTGACCCGGCATTCACTATATCCACTGTCCCATAGTACACAGAATATGGAAATGCAATTATTTTCTGCTAAATCCCTTTTCTCATTAGCAGTATATAGCAGTCTTGTGACTTCAATCAGTGTCCAGCCGAGCCCTGATTAAAGCTTGTAGGAGGAGTTTTCATTTTGCTCTAGGAGGAAGCAGAACCCCTGACCTTTGTCTGGACAGAGCTGATTGGCCCTGTTCTGATCACATGCACTCTCCCAAGAAAACAAAAAACAAAACTCTAGCAGTGCACACCAAAACTGAGCATGTGCAGAGTGACTACACACAATATGTCTTATTAAGAGGGCGACACTGGAAGAAGTGGAGGATCAGAGAAGACAGGATCAAACAGCCTATTTACACAATGCAGAGGATTAACCCCTTGAGTCCCACAGTGAGTATAACAAGCATGCTTTACTGCATCTACAGACTGATTGTACCGTTGGGGGTTTAGTGACACTTTAATTCTAGCGAGTCTGCATCACATATTTAATTTTTTTTCTCCAGAGTTCTAAGGTTAGTACTTTGCACTATAGGTTTACAGGACATACCTGCGGTACAGCGAAGAGAGTGAAGGGCTGTCCATGGTACGGGACGGGGGAAAGGTGTTTAAAGTTTAACATTTGGGCCGCCTGCAGCTCCTCCGGGTGTTTCCTGTTTCGTGGCGAGATGGTGACGGGCTGCGAACTACCACAAGGAGGCGATATCAGGTCCTTGTTGTGTAGGGTGAAGTTCAGCACTCCTGGACTGGGACACGGGCAAGAAGAAGAGGATGAAGCAGTCACGGGGGGCGCAGCCTGGCCCAGAACAGGCAGAGGAGCCACCGAGCCGGGTGACAACATGAACTTCAGCGGGATGAGTCCTAGAAAGGTAAAAACATAGAAATGAAAATGGTACAATCTATATTAAAATGTCTCTACCAGACGCCCCTCGCACTGGCGGGTCAGCGGCAAGGGCGCCCCTCGCACTGGGGGGGGGGGGGGGGGGGCCAGCGGGAAGGACGCCCCTCGCACTGGCGGGGGCCAGCGGGAAGGAGGATTTCTAATTAATTGGAAGTCTAATGAAAGGCTAATTTTCGGAATTGTTGGAATTCAAATCGGTTGAAAATTCATGCAAAGCCATACAAAGCAGCGTGCAGGAGCTGACGGGAGAGATCTGTGTTGTTTACATGCAGTTCTCTCCCTTTGTCGGTAATGCTTGTCGATCACCGGGTGCCGGTGATTGACAGCCAAGGCCGCAAACAGCAGCACGGGTAGGGCGCGCGCCCTACCTGGAAATGCAAAATCACATATTTTATGTGATTTTGCACACCTGTGCTGCCCTGTAGCAGTATCACTGCTATAGAGCGGATGGGAAGCGTTTAACCAATTTTGTTGTTAAAAACCTGACTTTTTCCAACTGATTAAACAAAAACAAAAAAACAAAAAACGGTTTATCGGATCCAAATACACATCAGTCTGGATGAGGATCTGACCAGGAGGTGACTACCACTAAAGTCTATGGGCACAAGTCAGATAGAAGAAGTCGCCTTGAAGTAGTACAGGAACCTTTTCTAAAAGAATTTCACGTCATGAAACTTGTGGTCTCACAATTCGGATCCCAAGTCGCGGCAGCGTGAACCGAGCCCTAAAGTGCAAAATACCCGAAGATCAACTTACAGTTACCAGTGGCAGCTTATGGATTTCCTACCTGCGACAGGAGAAGTGAATATCTTCTGATCTGTACAGGAAGCGGTGTGATCATTCCCAGACTCATTGCCAATCGGTGCCAATTGCAAGGGGATCAGATACCCGGAAGGAATCAATCTCTGTAGAAACAAAAAAAAAAAAAAGTTATCACAGGTTAAGTATGAATCCTCAGCAGAAATCCTTTCATGCACCTGCCCCAAATATATAACGAATGGACATGTGTAGTCGTGCACTGAAATGAAAATGCATGTGGCCAAAAACCGAACCGAAATGTATGTGGGGTGGGGAGGCTCCAATTTCTTTTGTATTTTTTTTTTCTACTTTCATATATATTTACATTTTTTTTTTAACTTATGATTTTATTGCTATCACATAGGAGACCAATAGTCCCCTATGTGATAGCATATGAGTGACAGGTCCTCTTTGTAGGGGGGAGGGGGTTGGGAACAGTGTGTGCAAGGAGGGGGCAGGAGAGGAGCAGTGTATACAGTGAGGTAGCAGTGTATACAAAGAGGCTCCCTCATTGGCTGTCACTATAGGTCGGTGCCGGTTTAAAATGCAATTTCCGGCTTTCTTTTTCCTTCACTACAGAATTAGCTGTCACTTTGCCTGGAGCTAAAGGAAACTTTGTTTCTTTTATCTTGGAAAAGAAACTAAAAAAGGAAACTTTGGTTTTTTTTATGCCATCAGCTAATACTGGAATCTCCTACTCTTCCAACCAGTCCATCCCCCACAGTTACTACCTTTTGTACCACTAGCCCCTCCCTCCTAGATTGTAAGCTCCCAGGATCAGGGCCCTCCTTTCCCTCTTGTATTGAACTGTATTGTTGCTGTATTGTCTCCCGTTATATTGTAAAGCGCTGAGCAAACTGTTGGCGCTATATAAATCCTCTATAATCTCAGAAAAGAAACAGTTTCTTTTAGCTGGGGGGAAAGTGACAGCCAATTCTGCCGTTGCCCCCACCCTCTCACATCTGCAGTACACGTTCTCCTGTATCGGCTACATTTTTCCTATCGGTAAAAGGCCAATGGGGCTATTTTCGGCCAATATGTTTCGGTGGCTGAAGTTCCGGCGCATCCCTAGACATGTGTATATTCAAATCAATCGTTTTGCATGTACAAGCAATGGTCAATTGCGATGGAGTTTGCCCGTATCCAGACATGGACCTTGAGGCAGCATGCAGGTGGTGAAAATAGGTGAGGGTATGAGGATGGGTAGAGTGTCTCTGTCATTCATTGCAATAAAGTTCAGCAAGCGAGACTGAAGTCCTGTTGCAGGGAACTGGACTGTAACAAGGATGTAGGAGGCCTGAAGAGCTAGGCCCAAAATGTTCTGCGTCCAAGGACATGGAGGAAGGAAGGGTGGGGGAGGGGGGATTGAAAGGAGAGGAGGCGTGAGTGACCAGGGACATTTCTGCTTTTGACCAAAAATAATAAATGCACATTTTTTTGCAGGTAAAAATAATATGCATGTGTTACTTTTGGTTGCAGCAGCCTGTAAAGCATTCCACCAGCGATCAGCAGATGCCATGCGGGTCTCCGGCAGAGCTGTCAGTATATCTTCTTGCCCCTACGGGATGTACAGGAAAGCAGTTCTGACGGGACGAATCAATGAACTACCAAAAAGGCACTCCACAGCGCTGTGGTAGTTCATTGAGAACTACAAGCCGACAGCCGCTTAGGCTGTCAGGACTTGTAGTTCATTCATTCACAGGACTCTGTGACTGAATATCTCGGCCGTGTGGACGGAGCCCCGTTGTTTTTAAAAAGGTGTACGGGGTACTTCTCGCTGTACTTCTGTCACAAGGATGGGGGGCAGCGGCTGCTGCATTGGGAACCATTGACTGTTTCACAGATTTATTCATTTACACATTGGGTTTGATGCTCAGGGGGGTGTTTATTTAGGTTTTTTTTTTTTGCGTCACTAGGGGGCAGCGTAGCCTATTCTTGGGGAATTTTATTGGTGTGGGAACACATTTAGGATCTCGCAGCAGCTTATCATTGATCTGTGGCAGTGCATGAGTATTAGGCCCATGTACACAGAACACTTATGAACGATGGAAAACGTAGGTTAAAAAACATCTGTTTAGCCGGGTTTGCATACCGCGTTTAAGCACATTTGCGTTTAGAAGCATTTTTAAAGATGAGCACAGGAGAACCTCCCAAATGCCCAGAATGCACTGAAAAGTGGTAAATTATTAACCATTTCAGAGAAATACAGAGAGTAGAAGCAGAGACAGCAGTATGTGTTGAGATTAGCTTAGGTATGAGTTGCTCATTAACATATCTTTTGTTTCCAAGGGTGGGAGAGGTCTGAGGTGTGAATGGTCAGGAACATATCTTTTGTTTCCAAGGGTGGGAGAGGTCTGAGGTGTGAATGGTCAGGAACATATCTTTTGTTTCCAAGGGTGGGAGAGTTTTGAGGTGTGAATGGTCATGAACATATCTTTTGTTCCCAAGGGTGGGAGAGGTCTGAGGTGTGAATGGTCATGAACATATCTTTTGTTTCCAAGGGTGGGAGAGGTCTGAGCTGTGAATTGGTCATGAACATATCTTTTGTTTCCAAGGGTGGGAGAGGTCTGAGGTGTGAATGGTCATTAACATATATTTTGTTTCCAACAGTGGGAGAGATTTGAGGTGTGAATGGCCATGAACATCTCTTTTGTTTCCAAGGGTGGGAGAGGTCTGAGGTGTGAATGGTCATGAACATATCTTTTGTTTCCAAGGGTGGGAGAGGTCTGAGCTGTGAATTGGTCATGAACATATCTTTTGTTTCCAAGGGTGGGAGAGGTCTGAGGTGTGAATGGTCATGAACATCTCTTTTGTTTCCAAGGGTGGGAGAGGTCTGAGGTGTGAATTGGTCATTACAATGTGTGACAAGCTTGGTAGGAACATCCTGTGTTCAGTGTTTTGTCTATTTGAGTACCTTGAAAACGCTTTGCATGCATTTTTCATGATGAAAAAACGCTCTGGACAGCATTGGGAACTGGAAGAGTTAAAAAAAAACGTGCAAGCACTTATAAACACAATTTGCTGCGTTTAAAAGCATTTTGCATTTGAAACTCTGATAAAATCGACTGCTGAACGCAAGTTTTCGGCGGTCAAAAAAAACGACTGTAAAAGGAAGATGTGTACACGGACACATAGGAACACATACAAAATTAGACTGGCAAGTGACAAACCTCAGCCAGATCCTCCTGTCCTGAAACTTTCATCCTTTTGGAGGCGCCATTGTCATGCTCTGGGGGTTTCCTGCAACACTTGTCATGCGGAGAATCGCTCTCAGCTGGCCCACCGGGGACAAGTGTCTTCTCATCTTCCAATGAATTCTTCTCACCTTGGGCAGCCAGGACAGCGTGTCCCTGAATCCCGGGAGGGTGCTGCAGATAGACCGCGTAGGAGGTGGGGGAGCTGACGTGAGGCTGGACGAGAGGCAGAGCCTGGTAAATGAGAGGACTGACCGGCTGCAACGGTGCGTTCTGAGGCTTTACAACGGTCTTGGCGTTCCCTCTCGACATCTTCATTTTCATCTTCTTTACATCCCTGGAAGGAAAAACACCAAGATATCGAAAAATGAATATTGAGGGCCATTCCTACTCTCCCCTCCGCCCCACCCTTCTATCACTTACCCTGCAGAATCCAGACCCATCCCCCCCTTTCCTGGCTTTGATGAACTTTGAAAGGCCAGTGAAAATCTTGCAAACGCTCTCTCTAGCTGCTAAGGGCTCATTCATACTGAGGGGTAGTAAAACCCTACGGCTGAGCCGCACTTTTACTGACCCCCCCCCCACACACACACACACAAATCGCTACCCAAGAGATGAACACAGGACTGCGGCAGAAATTATACCCCCTGCTGCTTTTGGCAAGTGAATGGGGCCACCCTGCAGCTGTGGGCAATGCACATGATTGCAGAATGCTAGTGTAGGGTTCAAGCAGGGGGTGAGGAGGCGATACAAGGCCTCCTCACTACCTGTCAAATGCTCTCTAAAGAGCCAAAGCAAGAGCCAGTGAGCCCCAACAGGAAGGGATGACCTTGTTCCCTACTGTCATAAAGACACACATGGATAAAAAACACCCCAGGAAGATTGGGGGGGGGGGGGGGCGGCGCACAGTGGTATTTAAAGTGTTCCTAAACCCACAATCAGTACAATCAGTCTGTAGAGGCAGTAAAGCGTGCTGGTTATACTCACTGTGGAACCTAAGGGGTTAATCCTCTGCATTGTGTAAAAAAAGCGGTTTGATCCTGTCTCCTCTGATCCTCCCCTTCTACTGTCTCCAATCCATCTGCTGATAGTACAGAGCACTAGGAGGCACTCTGCACATGCTCAGTTTAGTGTGTAAGGCTAGAGTGTTTTTCTTGTCTTTGGGAGGGTGCATGTGATCAGCACAGGGCCAATCTGCGCTGTCCAGACAGAGGGCCGGGGGTCATGCAGCCTCACAGGACAATCAGGGGAGAATGAAAACTTATCCTACAAGCTCAAAAAAAAGTGCTCAGCTGGACACTGATAGAAGTCGCAAGACTGCTATATACTGCTGATGAAAAAAGGGATTTAGCAGTTTATATTTACTAAACTAATTACATTTCCATGTTGTGTGTACTGTGGGAAACATAATGAATGCGGGGTGGGGGGGAGAGCGGATCCAGTGAATGCGGGGTCCGGGGGGGGGGAGAGCGGATCCAGTGAATGCGGGGTCCGGGGGGGGGAGAGCGGATCCAGTGAATGCGGGGTCCGGGGGGGGGAGAGCGGATCCAGTGAATGCGGGGTCCGGGGGGGGAGAGCGGATCCAGTGAATGCGGGGTCCGGGGGGGGAGAGCGGATCCAGTGAATGCGGGGTCCGGGGGGGGAGAGCGGATCCAGTGAATGCGGGGTCCGGGGGGGGAGAGCGGATCCAGTGAATGCGGGGTCCGGGGGGGGAGAGCGGATCCAGTGAATGCGGGGTCCGGGGGGGGAGAGCGGATCCAGTGAATGCGGGGTCCGGGGGGGGAGAGCGGATCCAGTGAATGCGGGGTCCGGGGGGGGAGAGCGGATCCAGTGAATGCGGGGTCCGGGGGAGAGCGGATCCAGTGAATGCGGGGTCCGGGGGAGAGCGGATCCAGTGAATGCGGGGTCCGGGGGAGAGCGGATCCAGTGAATGCGGGGTCCGGGGGAGAGCGGATCCAGTGAATGCGGGGTCCGGGGGAGAGCGGATCCAGTGAATGCGGGGTCCGGGGGAGAGCGGATATAGTGAATGCGGGGTCCGGGGAGACCGGATATAGTACATGCGGGGTCCGGGGAGACCGGATATAGTAAATGCCGGGTCCGGGGAGAGCAGATATAGTGAATGCAGGGTCCGGGGAGACCGGATATAGTGAATGCAGGGTCTGGGGAGAGCGGATATAGTGAATGCAGGGTCTGGGGAGAGCGGATATAGTGAATGCAGGGTCCGGGGAGAGCGGATATAGTGAATGCAGGGTCCGGGGAGAGCGGATATAGTGAATGCAGGGTCCGGGGAGAGCGGATATAGTGAATGCAGGGTCCGGGGAGAGCGGATATAGTGAATGCAGGGTCCGGGGAGAGCGGATATAGTGAATGCAGGGTCTGGGGTTGAGTAACACTAACCGAAATCTCATTGCCTATGAAAAGTGATATGCCGAGCGAATGCCTTCTGAGACAGACAAAGCAGCTGTCCCGGGGATTACATCCCAGTCTGCGGTAAGAGGACGGGATCAGTCTGTACCAGAAATGTCACGGCTGCATCCATGTTTAAATCCCTTTCAACTCCCCTGTCCAAAAGCGGCTATTCAATCTTATTAAATAAGTCAAGTTTCGGAGTGAACGCAGCAGTAACCACAGGAAGTACAACATTCATTTAACACAACAGTAAAATTGACACGACCTTTCGGGCGTTTGGTAGCCTAGCACAAATCACAATAAACAAACAAACTTGCATTTAATAACAAAAAAAAAACAAAAAAAAAACAAAAAAGAAAAAGAGAAAAACAAAAAACAAAAACACAAACTTACTTTGTCTGATCGAGCTGCTCCTTACAGATTGCTGCAAGTTGAGCCATCTTGCTGGGGACAGAGAGGTCACTGGAATCTGTTAGACAAAAAAAAAAAAAAAAAGTATTGTAGTGATAGTTGAAAATACATATTCAGGGATGATGAATTGGAACAGTGTAAGGCTACATCCTCACGGGCGATTTGACGGGGTGCAATTTGCAGCGGCAAGAATCTTCTGATTCCTGCTGCTGAGCTGGCTGCCCATTCACTATAAATGACAAGTTGGCAGCGTCCGCACAGCCAGAGATTACCTGCGATGATCGCTGCTGGATGCGATCTGTGTAAAGATTCCCGGTACTGCAAATCACCCCGAGGAGCTCACTGGATTTCTGGAAGGACCGTTATTTGCACCTGTCCAAAAAAATCTGGTTTGGTTTCAACACTTGCCGACCCGCCGCAACTGGTACGTTGCTGCCTGTTTCCGGGTCAGGGAGGCACGCGCCCGCCCACTCCCATGTGATTTGACACAGCGAGAGTCTGTCAGCAGATCCCTGACAATGATTCATGGCCGGGACCTGCTGATCAGCTGCGTCAAATCACAGCCTAGAGCTCCGTGTTGGTAAACAACACAGAGCTCTATGCAAAGAGACAGATCACTGGATTTCTCTTTATTAAAAAAAAAAAAAAAAGGAAGAAGAGCACACAGTAAACACATTAACCCCTTCACGCCAGCGCCTCCCGGCCCTTTAAGAGTTTCAGAAATCGGGATGGGCGGGCGTTTAGGGATCATGTGACGGCGGTCACATGATCGGGAAAGATCCCAATTGAAAGAGAAGACCGGGACTTTTCTGTGAGTACCGGACGTGTGCTGGGAGCGTGCGCTCTCAGCACTTATGTTTTTTTTTTTTATCACTGAACGCAAATGTGCGGCCGCTTGGCGTCTAGGCATCTAATCCTACATCCACAGATGACATCTTAAGTGTGGGCAACTGACTGACACCTTGCGGCTTCACAGATGGGTGCTCACTATGTATGAATGAGGAGCAAATGGCCCCATAGTCTTCTGGGACACGCGACAGGGGAGGGGGGGGGGGGGGGGGACAACGTCTGCTTCCAATAGTCTAGGCCAGCGGTTCTCAACCTGGGGGTCGCGACCCCTTTGGGGGTCGAACGACCATTTCACAGGGGTCGCCTAAGACCATCGGAAAACACATATTTCCGATGGTCTTAGGAACCGAGACACCGCTCCTGTCTCAGGCGATCTGTGGGCGGGATGATATGCTGCCCCTGTAACCTGGCCACACCTCCGGGATCACTCAACAGCTCCGCCTCCTCGCCGCTGATTGGCCACCGGAACTGTAGCTCAGGAGAGGCACACAGGCGGCCAATCACCGGCGAGGAGGTGGAGCTTAGAGAGGAGGAGCCGAGCGGCAGCGCGCGGAGATCAAAGAAGATCGAGGGAGCTGCAGGAGCGAGTGAAGAGAGAGGCCAGAGAAGGAAGACAGCTGACGGGTAAGTGCAAATTTTGCTGCTGCAGCCAGGTATGCAGGCTGTAGATGGGAGAGGGAGAGAGCCCAGGCTGGAGCAGGGGTCAGCAAGGTAAGTATCATTGGTGTCAGTGGGAGGGATAGTGCCCCATCATTTGTGTCACTAATACCAACGATGGGGCACTATTCCTCCCCCCACTGACACCAACGATGGGACACTATTTCCCCCCCCCCCCTACTGACACCAATGATGGGTCACTATTCCCCCCCCTGACCCCAATGATGGGGCACTATTCCCCCCCCTGACCCCAATGATGGGGCACTATTCCCCCCCCTGACCCCAATGATGGGGCACTATTCCCCCCTCCACCACACTGACACCAATGATGGGGCACTATTCCCCCCTCCACCACACTGACACCAATGATGGGGCACTATTCCTCCCACTGACACCAACGATGGGGCACTATTCCTCCCACTGACACCAACGATGGGGCACTATTCCTCCCACTGACACCAACGATGAGGCACTATTCCTCCCACTGACACCAACGATGAGGCACTATTCCTCCCGCTGACACCAACGATGAGGCACTATTCCTCCCAATGACACCCACGATGGGGCACTATTCCTCCCACTGACACCCACAATGGGGCACTATTCCTCCCACTGACACCCACAATGGGGCACTATTCCTCCCACTGACACCCACAATGGGGCACTATTCCTCCCACTGACACCCACAATGGGGCACTATTCCTCCCACTGACACCCACAATGGGGCACTATTCCTCCCACTGACACCCACAATGGGGCACTATTCCTCCCACTGACACCCACAATGGGGCACTATTCCTCCCACTGACACCAATAATGGGGCACTATTCCTCCCACTGATACCAATGATGGGACACTATTCCTCCCACTGATACCAATGATGGGACACTATTCCTCCCACTGACACCAATGATGGGGCACTATTCCTCCCACTGACACCAATGATGGGACACTATTCCTCCCACTGACACCAATGATGGGACACTATTCCTCCCACTGACACCAATGATGGGGCACTATTCCTCCCACTGACACCAATGATGGGGCACTATTCCTCCCACTGATACCAACGATGGGACACTATTCCTCCCACTGACACCAACGATGGGACACTATTCCTCCCACTGATACCAACGACGGGACACTATTCCTCCCACTGATACAAACTATGGGACACTATTCCTCCCACTGACACCAACGATGGGACACTATTCATCCCACTGACATCAGTGATGG
>NW_028319615.1:185000-252491 GCF_062004578.1 Staurois parvus | reverse complement strand
CACTGATCCACTATGTACACTGTGCTGGACCGTATATACTTCACACTGATCCACTATGTACACTGTACTGAACACTGATCCACTATGTACACTGTGCTGAACACTGATCCACTATGTACACTGTGCTGAACACTGATCCACTATGTACACTGTGCTGAACACTGATCCACTATGTACACTGTGCTGAACCTTACATCCTTCACACTGATCCACTATGTACACTGTGCTGAACCTTACATCCTTCACACTGATCCACTATGTACACTGTGCTGAACCTTACATCCTTCACACTGATCCACTATGTACACTGTGCTGAACACTGATCCACTATGTACACTGTGCTGAACCTTACATCCTTCACACTGATCCACTATGTACACTGTGCTGGACCTTACATCCTTCACACTGATCCACTATGTACACTGTGCTGGACCTTACATCCTTCACACTGATCCACTATGTACACTGTGCTGGACCTTACATCCTTCACACTGATCCACTATGTACACTGTGCTGAACCGTACATCCTTCACACTGATCCACTATGTACACTGTGCTGAACACTGATCCACTATGTACACTGTGCTGAACCTTACATCCTTCACACTGATCCACTATGTACACTGTGCTGAACCTTACATCCTTCACACTGATCCACTATGTACACTGTGCTGGACCGTATATACTTCACACTGATCCACTATGTACACTATGCTGGACTGTATATACTTCACACTGATCCACTATGTACACTATGCTGAACCGTACATCCTTCACACTGATCCACTATGTACACTGTGCTGCACCGTATATACTTCACACTGATCCACTATGTACACTGTGCTGGACCTTACATCCTTCACACTGATCCACTATGTACACTATGCTGGACTGTATATACTTCACACTGATCCACTATGTACACTGTGCTGAACCGTACATCCTTCACACTGATCCACTATGTACACTGTGCTGCACCGTATATACTTCACACTGATCCACTATGTACACTGTGCTGGACCTTACATCCTTCACACTGATCCACTATGTACACTATGCTGGACTGTATATACTTCACACTCATCCACTATGTACACTGTGCTGAACCTTACATCCTTCACACTGATCCACTATGTACACTGTGCTGAACCGTATATACTTCACACTGATCCACTATGTACACTGTACTGAACCTTACATCCTTCACACTGATCCACTATGTACACTATGCTGGACCGTATATACTTCACACTGATCCACTATGTACACTGTGCTGGACCTTATATACGTTATACAGCTCCAATATGTGTACCCTGTGCTGGACCTTACATCCTTCATACTGATCCAGTATGTATAATGTGCTGGATCTCATATTCTCCACACTCTTCTGATATGCACACTGTGCTGGACCTTATTTTCTCCACATTGCTGCACTATGTACACTCTACTAGACCTCATATACTCCACACTGCTCCAATGTGTACACTGTGCTGGACCTCATATTCTCCTCACTGCCCCACTATATACACTGTGCTGGACCTTGTATACCCCTTCCAGTCCGGACACTTTCCCCCCCTTCCAGTCCGGACACTTTCCCCCCCTTCCAGTCCGGACACTTTCCCCCCCTTCCTGTCCGGACACTTTCCCCCCCTTCCTGTCCGGACACTTTCCCCCCCTTCTAGTCCGGACACTTTCCCCCCCTTCTAGTCCGGACACTTTCCCCCCCCCTTCCAGTCCGGACACTTTCCCCCCCCCCCCCATCCAGTCCGGACACTTTCCCCCCCTTCCAGTCCGGACACTTTCCCCCCCCTTCCAGTCCGGACACTTTCCCCCCCTTCCAGTCCGGACACTTTCCCCCCCTTCCAGTCCGGACACTTTCACCCCCTTCCAGTCCGGACACTTTCCCTCCCCTTGCAGTCCGGACACTTTCCCTCCCCTTCCAGTCCAGGACAATTTTCAGCATTCAGCGCTATCACACTTTGAATGACAATTGCGCGGTCATGCAACACTGTACCCATATGAATTTTTTTAGCATTTTTTTTGAGACAGATAAAACTTTATTTTAGTGGTATTTATTCACCGCTGGGATTTTTATTTTTTTTTTGCTATATAAATGAAAAAGTCCAAAAATTTTGAAAAAAAGTGTTTTTCTTATAAAAGTTTGCAAATAAATAATATTTCATCATAAATCTTGGCCAAAATGTATTCAGTTATCTTTTTAGTAAAAAAAAACCAAATTAGTTTATAACCAAAAATTATAATTTTTAAACTTTTTTTTACATTTTTATTTTATTTTTTTATATTATTATTTTTATTTTTTTTACATACTGTCACCCTAGCAGTACAGTGTCACCATGGTGACACTGTACTACTTGTGGGGGGTGATGGAGATTTTTTTTTTTTTTTTTTACACTTATAAAGGCTGTAAAAGCAATAATTTCTCATTCTCTCTGGCTGCATTCCTGCAGCCATTGAGAAATACTGAGTGAGCTGTGATTGGTCACAGCTTGTCACATGCTACAAAGGCTGTTGTGAATAGCCCTGTACCATGTGATCTCTGTGATCATTCACAGATTTCACACGCAGTAAACAATGATGTCAGAAGTGACATCTTGCTTACTACTCTGCATGTGATCACTGATTGGCCAATCAGTGATCACATGATCGGGACCTCAGACAGAGGTCCTGTACGACGATCAGTGTTTTACTGTGTCCAGATCCCAGGGAGTGCACACAAGCAGGGGGTGGGGAGGCCGTTTATATACATGGGCCGGACGGGAGGTGGTTATGGAAAAGTTACAACGTGAACGCTGATTGGTTGCCGTGTAATCTCAGAGTGCAAGTTACCGGACTGCGGTGCTGCGTGCTCCCAGGGAGCGTGCACAAGCGCGGGGGGGGGGGGGGGGAGGCTATTTATAAATGTCCACCCCACCCTGCACTGCCACCGTCCGGCCATTTATATACAACGGCCGGACGGGAAGTGGTTAACAGTTCTGAAACTGCAGTCCTCAGGTTTTGCAAATGCTGGTCGACTGGCTGCCTCTGGCTTCAATATGTTCACCTCTGACCGGAGTCCTCTCTTTTATCCCATGACTAGGTCTGTGGAGCTTCCTGTGGTTTGTGGGATTCTGCTTCCTGGCCAATCAGTGGTCTTTGACAGATACAGCGAAGATAAGTGTTGGCCAAGACAACGCTCGAGCAGCCATTGCCTTCAACTTCTTCTCCATCCTGTCCTGGGTAAGTTGGATGCCAAATCCAAACATTGGGTGAGATGTAACGCAGATACATGTATCGATATTATTATTATTCTTATAGATATATATAGATGTTAATATTATATAAATATATCAACATTATTGTTATTGCATACGGGCGGCACAGTGGCTCAGTGGTTAGCACTTCTGCCTTGCAGTAATTGGGTCATGGGTTCGTTTCCCAACCATGGCGCCTCCTGCATGGAGTTTGCATGTTCTTCCTGTGTTCACGTGGGTTTCCTCCGAGTTACTAGTTTCCTCCCACATTCCAAAGACATGCTGGTAGGTTAATTGGCTTCTGTCTAAAATTGTCCTAGTTTCATCCCTGGCCATGCGAGATCTCCTCCATGGTGGGGGTTGGGGAAAGACCTGGCAACCTATCCTGTAAAATAATTGCTAAGAGAATTCATGGAAAAAGTCGCTTGCTGGTGATGGTCCATGCAATCACCAAGGGTCGGGTACGACTGAATGGATAGATAGTTATTGCAGTAAGAAAAATAATGATGTGATCCCTGCAGATTGTGTACGTTTGCCCACTTACAAAGAAATGAAGGGTCTGTAACTTCTATCAGAGGTGCATTTTAAATGATAGAGACGGAATATCAACCAAAAATCCAGAAACAACACGTGATACTAATATTGCAAATGGAGTTGCAGTACAGCGAGTAAAATAAGTATTTGATCGCCAAGCAAAACATGGCTGAGTACTTGGAGGAACCCTTGGTTGGCATGACAGAAGTAAGACGTTGGTTGCCAGGTTTGTAGTTGGTTGACGTTGGTTGCCAGGTTTGCCCACATCTCAGGAGGGATTTTGGCCCACTCTTCTCTAAATCCTCAAGGTCGCTTGGCAACTCAAAGTTTCAGATCCCTCCATACATTTTATAAAGGATTAAGGTCTGGAAACTGGTTAGGCAACTCTTAATGACCTTAAGTTGCTTCTTCTTGAGCCACTCCTTTATTGTCTTGGCGGTAAATTTTGGGTCATTGTCATGCAGGAAGACCAATCCATGACCCATCTTCAGTGTTCTGGCCGGAGGAAGAAGGTTCTCATCCAAGATTTTACAATACATGGTCACGTCCATTGGCCCCTCAATGCGGCAAAGTCGGCCTGTACCTTTAGCAGAGAAACGGCTCCAAAGTATAATGTTTCCACCTCCGTGCTGGACTGTAGGGATGGTGTTCTTAGGGTCATAGTCAGCATTTTTACTCCTCCAAACACGGCGAGTTGAATTAATAACAAAGAGCTCAATTTTGGTCTCATCTGACCACAGGACTTTCCCCCAATCCTTCTCTGAATTATTTAGATGTTTATTGACAAACTTCAGACGGGCCTGGACATGTGCCTTCTTGAGGAGGGGGACCTTGCGGGCACTGCAGGATTTCAATCCATGGTGGCGTATTGTGTTACCAATGGTTTGGTAGCTGTGGTCCCAACTGCCTTGAGATCCTTAACAAGCTCCTCCCATGTAGTTCTGGGCTGGTCCCTCACTTTTCTCATGATCATCCTTATCCCATGAGGCAAGATCTTGCATGGAGCTCCAGACCGAGAGTGATTGATGGTTATTTTGTATATCTTACATTTGCGAATAATCGCTCCAGCCGTTGTCTCCTTCTCACCAAGCTCCTTGCTGATGGTCTTGTAGCCCATTCCAGCCTTGTGCAGGTCTACAATCTTGTTCCTGATGTCCTTCAACAGCTCTTTGGTCTTGCCCATGGTGGCGCCCAAGAAAGAGATTCTGTGGACAGGTGTCTTTTATACACATTACGAGTTGCCGTTAGGAGCGCCTTCTTACATTGACAGGACTGATCTGTGTACCACACGAGCACATGGCCAGTCTGTAGGAGCCAGAATCATTGCTGGTTGGTAGGGGATCAAATACGTATTTTACTCACTGAACTGCAACTCCATTTATAACATTTGCATCGTCTGTTTTTGCTGGATTTTTGGTTTTCTGTCTCTATCATGTAAAATACACCTATAATAAAAAATTCTAGAACCTGCATTTCTTTTTAAGTGGGCAAACTTACAAAATCTGCAGGGGATCAAATAATGTTTGCCACTGTATATAAATATATAGATATTATTATTATATACAGTTGTGCTCAAAAGTTTGCATTTATATTGAAAATCTGACTGATCGTGCCAAAAAAGGATGATGATGATATGAAGGCATTTATTATCACTTAGTTGTTTGGCTCCTTTTTAAATCCTGATAGCAGAAATCACCCAAATGATCAAAAGTCTCCGCCCCCGGATCAGAAGTCTCCGCCCCCTGGAATGTTCGGCCTTGGTACAGACACACAAGGTGACACACACAGGGTACAATGGCAATTAAAGGTTCGTTTCCCACATCTGGGGCTTCTTAAATTGTAGTTGGTGTCTGTGTATAACCCCCTGGTCACATTAAGCCCGATTTCGAAATCGTGTGAATTACAGTGCAATACATCTGCCGGGGGGTGCACTCTGCACCGGGTGACACCTACCGCACGGGGTGACACTGTACCCGCTCCACAAAAAGGTAAATTGTAAAGCAAGCCGACGATCCCCGCAGGATGGATTGGATCTGCGGATTGAGCATAATGGAGCAGACTCCGATCCATTACGCTCCCCAATCCGCAGATCCGAACCATCCTGCGGGGATCATCGGCTGGCTTTACAACTTACCTTTTCGTGGAGCGGGTACAGTGTCACCCTGTATAGGTTGCATTCCGACGATCCCCGCAGGATGGATCGTATCTGCGGATCGGGGAGGATAATAGATCGGACTCTGATCCATTATGCTCCGCAATCCGCAGATCCGATCCATCCTGCGGGGATCATCGGCTGGCTTTACAACTTACCTTTTTGTGGAGCGGGTCCGGTGTCACCCTGTATAGGTTGCATGCCGACGATCCCCGCAGGATGGATGGGATCTGCGGATTGAGCATAATGGATCAGAATCCGATCCATTATCCTCCCCAATCCGCAGATCCGATCCATCCTGCGGGGATCATCGGCTTTGCTTTACAACTTACCTTTTCGTGGAGCGGGTCCGGTGTCACCCCGTATAGGTTGCATACCGACGATCCCCGCAGAATGGATCGTATCTGCGGATCGGGGAGGATAATAGATTGGACTTTGATCCATTATGCTCAATCCTCAGATCTGATCCATTCTGCGGGAATCGTCAGAGGGGGTGTCACCAAGTGTTATCGATTCGGGTGACACCAACCCTAGGGACGCCCCTGCCGTCTGACATCTGTATGCAAATCGCACCAAAGGTAGTGCATGCGCTACTTTAGAATCAGGGCGGCTCCGACCAAGTCGGAACCGCGCCGATATGACCGCTTTAATAGCGGACAATAGGGTGAAACTTGGCATACGATTTGCAAGTCGCACCCAATGTGACCGGGGTGTTAATAGTCAATTAGTTTGTCAGCTCTCATGTGCATGCACTTAGCAGGCTAGACACTGAGCCATGGGGAGCAGAAAAGAACTGTCAAAAGGCCTGTGTAACAAGGTAATGGAACTTTATAAAGATGGAAAAGGATATAAAAAGATGTCCAAAGCCTTGAATAAGCCAGTCAGTTCTGTTCAATCACATACTAAAAAGTGGAAAATTCTGGGATCTCTCGATACCAAGCCAAGGTCAGGTAGACCAAGAAAGATTGTAGTCACAACTGCCAGAATTATTCGGGAATAAAAAACCCCTCAGGTGACCTCATGAGAAATACGGGCTGCTCTGGAAATAGATTGTGTGCTTTTTTTTTAAGGAGCACAATAGGATGATACTTGATCAAAAATGAGCTGCATGGTCAAGTTGCCAGAAAAAGCCTTTACTGCACCAATGCCACAAAAAAGCCCGGTTACAAAATGTCCGACAACACCTTGACACGCCTCACCGGGCTTTTCTGTGGCATTGCTGCTCCTCGCACCTCTGCAGCCAAAAGGAATATTCACCGCTTCAAGGCACGGGACTTCCTTCCCGGAGAGGGAAACACTGGTGAGTGCATATTGGGGGTCCAAGTATACCCTCTGCAGAGACAACGGCACCTTTCCCTGCAATGGCAACTGTCTTTTTAAGCAGCTTGCTGTGCGTGATATTAAAGTTTTATCTATAACTGAAAGGACCTTTGCTTTCTGTGTGGAAGCAGTGGTCTCTCTGCAAACGTCCGACAAACCCCCGGTAAGTCAAAAGTAGAGCTCCCCATTTGGCAGGGAGCTGATATCTATTGATCTGACTTTGCAGGGGGCATATTGGGCCTCTGCAGACAGACCACTGCTTCCACACAGAGAGCAGGGGTCCTTCTATACAACATGTTGGCAGGGGATGGGCTTTTCTACTCAGGCTGTGGCTGCTTTCTATAGAAAATGAACTGTAGGACTTTGTACATCTTTGTTTTGATGCATCCGGAATGTATTTGGTGGATTTAAGCTGAAAATTCCGTATGTCTGTTTAGCAATAGTAGAGCCCGGTTCCAGGGTTAGCAATAGTAGAGCCCTGTGCCAGGGTTAGCAATAGTAGAGCCCGGTTCCAGGGTTAGCAATAGTAGAGCCCGGTTCCAGGGTTAGCAATAGTAGAGCCCGGTTCCAGGGTTAGCAATACTAGAGCCCGGTTCCAGGGTTAGCAATAGTAGAGCCCGGTTTCAGGGTTAGCAATAGTAGAGCCCGGTTCCAGGGTTAGCAATAGTAGAGCCCGGTTCCAGGGTTAGGAATAGTAGAGCCCGGTTCCAGGGTTAGCAATAGTAGAGCCCGGTTCCAGGGTTAGCAATAGTAGAGCCCGGTTCCAGGGTTAGCAATAGTAGAGCCCGGTTCCAGGGATAACAATAGTAGAACCCGGTTCCAGATGAACTGTCCGTTTATGGATGAAAAACGGACCCCCATGTATTTCTGTGGACTTGCGGATGTAAACGGATGAACATCTTTTTACATCCGTTAGTGTCCGCATCCGTTAACATCCGTTTTTTTGGAACGGAAGAAAACCCTATTTTTCTTCCGTAAAAAAACTGGAACGAATGAAAAACGGATGCAAATGGATGTTATTGGACCAAAAATGGATCTAAACGGATGAAAAACAGACATTTGCAGAGAGACCACTGCTTCCACACAGAAAGCAAAGGTCCTTATAGTTATAGATAAAACTTTAATATCTAAACTGATGAAAATCGGATGTAAATGGATATAAATAGATGAAAAACGTATGTAAATGGATCAACACGGATGAAAAACGGATATAAAAATGGATATAAACGAATTAAAAAATGGATGTAAATGGATCAACACGGATGAAAAACGGATATAAAAGCGGATGTAAATGGATCTACACGGATGAAAAACGGATGTAAGTGGATCTACACGGATGAAAAACGGATATAAAAACGGATGAAAAAACAGATGTAAATGGATCTACACGGATGAAAAAACGGATGTAAATGGATCTACACGGATGAAAAACGAATATAAAAACGGATGAAAAAACAGATGTAAACTCATCCGTTTTTTCTTGGAAAAAACGTGACTGAATTGAAGAAAAAAACCAGAACGCCCGTGTGAAAAGACCCTTAGAGTGAAAGCGGAACCTCTGTAAAGTTTTTATTGCTGGGGAAAGATTAGAAATGCAATCGGTTTTCGCTGTCTTTGACTACCTCTGGGGATTTTTGTTCTCATTTCATGTCCCAGTGACAGATATGAGAGGAATCGGTGTCAAGGGAAGAGGAAGTTAGGAGAAATCTCCCCAACAGGATTTAAAGGCATCAATAAAAAAGACAGATATTGGAATCCCCAGTCTCAATTATTTACGTGTTTTTGTGGTTTTCTCAATGTCCCCATTGGAGAGAAATGTCATCACTTCCACTGGCTGTGTCACCCAGACAGGAAATGAGGGCTGAACCTCCCCAATAGGGACACATACAATAAAACTGCAGCAGAGGTTTCAACCCTTCCCTGCTCTGTTTAACAGCTGGGGAAAAAAAATACAACATTTGTCTGGCACAGGGCTCTGCTATTCCTAACCCTGGAACCGGGCTCTGCTATTCCTAACCCTGGAACCGGGCTCTGCTATTCCTAACCCTGGAACCGGGCTCTGCTATTCCTAACCCTGGAACCGGGCTCTGCTATTCCTAACCCTGGAACCGGGCTCTGCTATTCCTAACCCTGGAACCGGGCTCTGCTATTCCTAACCCTGGAACCGGGCTCTGCTATTCCTAACCCTGGAACCGGGCTCTGCTATTCCTAACCCTGGAACCGGGCTCTGCTATTCCTAACCCTGGAACCGGGCTCTGCTATTCCTAACCCTGGAACCGGGCTCTGCTATTCCTAACCCTGGAACCGGGCTCTACTATTGCTAACCCTGGCACTGGGCTCTATTTTTCCTAACCCTGGAACCGGGCTCTGCTACTCCTAAGCCTGGAACCGGGTTCTATTATTCCTAAGCCTGGAACCGGGCTCTACTATTGCTAACCCTGGAACCGGGCTCTACTATTGCTAACCCTGGAACCGGGCTCTACTATTGCTAACCCTGGAACCGGGCTCTACTATTTCTAACCCTGGAACCGGGCTCTACTATTGCTAACCCTGGAACCAGGCTCTACTATTGCTAACACTGGAACCAGGCTCTACTATTGCTAACCCTGGCACTGGGCTCTACTTCACCTAACCCTGGAACCGGGCTCTACTACACCTACCTCTGACCCTGGGCTCTACTATTTCTAACCCTGAAACCGGGCTCTACTATTGCTAACCCTGGAACCGGGCTCTACTATTGCTAACCCTGGAACCGGGCTCTACTATTGCTAACCCTGGAACCGGGCTCTACTATTGCTAACCCTGGAACCGGGCTCTACTATTGCTAACCCTGGAACCGGGCTCTACTATTGCTAACCCTGGAACCGGGCTCTACTATTGCTAACCCTGGAACCGGGCTCTACTATTGCTAACCCTGGAACCGGGCTCTACTATTGCTAACCCTGGAACCGGGCTCTACTATTGCTAACCCTGGAACCGGGCTCTACTATTACTAACCCTCGCACTGGGTTCTACTTCACCTAACCCTGGAACCGGGCTCTACTACACCTACCTCTGGCCCTGGGCTCTACTATTTCTAACCCTGGAACCGGGCTCTACTATTGCTAACCCTGGAACCGGGCTCTACTATTGCTAACTCTGGAACCGGGCTCTGCTATTGCTAACCCTGGAACCGGGCTCTGCTATTGCTAACTCTGGAACCGGGCTCTGCTATTGCTAACCCTGGAACCGGGCTCTGCTATTGCTAACCCTGGAACCGGGCTCTGCTATTGCTAACCCTGGAACCGGGCTCTGCTATTGCTAACCCTGGAACCTGGCTCTGCTATTGCTAACCCTGGAACCGGGCTCTGCTATTGCTAACCCTGGAACCGGGCTCTGCTATTGCTAACCCTGGAACCGGGCTCTGCTATTGCTAACCCTGGAACCGGGCTCTGCTATTGCCAACCCTAGAACCGGGCTCTGCTATTGCTAACCCTGGAACCGGGCTCTGCTATTGCTAACCCTGGAACCGGGCTCTACTATTGCTAACCCTGGAACCGGGCTTTACTATTGCTAACCCTGGAACCGGGCTTTACTATTGCTAACCGTGGAACCGGGCTTTACTATTGCTAACCGTGGAACCGGGCTCTACTATTGCTAACCGTGGAACCGGGCTCTACTATTGCTAACCCTGGAACCGGGCTTTACTATTGCTAACCCTGGCACTGGGCTTTACTATTTCTAACCCTGGCACTGGGATCTACTTCACCTAACCCTGGAACTGGGCTCTACTACACCTACCTCTGGCACTGGGCTCTACTGTTCCTAACCCTGGAATTGGGCTCTACTTCTCCTAACCCTGAAACAGGGCTCTACTACACCTACCTCTGGCCCTGGGCTCTACTATTTCTAACCCTGAAACCGGGTTCTACTATTGCTAACCCTGGAACCGGGCTCTACTATTGCTAACCCTGGAACCGGGCTCTACTATTCCTAACCCTGGAACCGGGCTCTGCTATTGCTAACCCTGGAACCGGGCTCTGCTATTGCTAACCCTGGAACCGGGCTCTGCTATTGCTAACCCTGGAACCGGGCTCTGCTATTGCTAACCCTGGAACCGGGCTCTGCTATTGCTAACCCTGGAACCGGGCTCTGCTATTGCTAACCCTGGAACCGGGCTCTGCTATTGCTAACCCTGGAACCGGGCTCTGCTATTGCTAACCCTGGAACCGGGCTCTACTATTGCTAACCCTGGAACCGGGCTCAACTATTTCTAACCCTGGAACCGGGCTCTACTATTTCTAACCCTGGAACTGGGCTCTACTATTTCTAACCCTGGAACCGGGCTCTACTATTTCTAACCCTGGAACCGGGCTCTACTATTGCTAACCCTGGAACCGGGCTCTACTATTTCTAACCCTGGAACCGGGCTCTACTATTTCTAACCCTGGAACCTGGCTCTACTATTTCTAACCCTGGAACCTGGCTCTACTATTTCTAACCCTGGAACCGGGCTCTACTATTTCTAACCCTGGAACCGGGCTCTACTATTTCTAACCCTGGAACCGGGCTCTACTATTTCTAACCCTGGAACCGGGCTCTACTATTTCTAACCCTGGAACCGGGCTCTACTATTCCTAACCCTTTAACCGGGCTCTACAATTGCTAACCCTGGAACCGGGCTCTACTATTCCTAACCCTGGCACTGGGCTTTACTATTGCTAACCCTGGCACTGGGCTCTACTATTCCTAACCCTCGCAATGGGTTCTACTTCACCTAACCCTGGGACCGGGCTCTACTACACCTACCTCTGGACCTGGGCTCTACTATTTCTAACCCTGAAACCAGGTTCTACTATTCCAAACCCTGGAACCGGGCTCTACTATTGCTAACCCTGGAACCGGGCTCTACAATTCCTAACCCTGGGACCGGGCTCTACTATTGCTAACTCTGGAACCGGGCTCTACTATTGCTAACCCTGGAACCGGGCCCTACTATTGTTGACCCTGGAACCGGGCTCTACTATTGCTAACCCTGGAACCGGGCTCTGCTGTTACTAACCCTGGAACCGGGCTCTGCTATTGCTAACCCTGGAACCGGGCTCTGCTATTGCTAATTCTGGAACCGGGCTTTACTATTGTTAACCCTGGAACCGGGCTCTACTATTGCTAACCCTGGAACCGGGCTTTACTATTGCTAACCCTGGAACCGGGCTTTACTATTGCTAACCCTGGAACCGGGCTCTACTATTGCTAACCCTGGAACCGGGCTTTACTATTGCTAACCCTGGCACTGGGCTCTACTATTCCTAACCCTTGCAATGGGTTCTACTTCACCTAACCCTGGAACCGGGCTCTACTATTTCTAACCCTGAAACCAGGTTCTACTATTCCAAACCCTGGAACCAGGCTCTACTATTTCTAACCCTGGAACTGTGCTCTACTATTCCTAACCCTTGAATCGGGCTCTACTATTGCTATCTCTGGAACCGGGCTCTACTATTGCTAACCCTGGAACCGGGCTTTACTATTGCTAACCCTGGCACTGGGCTTTACTATTTCTAACCCTGGCACTGGGCTTTACTATTTCTAACCCTGGCACTGGGCTGGGCTCTACCATTTCTAACCCTGGCACTGGGCTCTACTACACCTAACGCTGGAACTGGGCTCTACTGCACCTAACGCTGGCACTGGGCTCTACTATTCCTAACCTTCACACTGGGCTCTACTTCACCTAACCCTGGAAATGGGCTCTACTACACCTACCTCTGGCACTGGGCTCTACTGTTCCTAACCGTGGCACAGGGTTCTACTATACCTAACCCTGGAATTGGGCTCTACTTCTCCTAACCCTGGCACAGGGCTGTACGGTACCTAACCCTGTCTGTATCCACAGGTTCCTCTGGCTATCTTGGCCTTCAAGAGAGTCAAGATGGGGGCGGAAGATTTTAACACAAGCTACGTGGACCCGAGCCTGGACACCGCCTCACCATACTCCAGCTACCCGGACGCGGTCACCGACAACTACCAGAGGCCACCATTTACACAGAGCGCAGAGACAGACGATGGCTACAAACCGCCAGCATACTGAGCCAGATGCCGACACACCGGAAGACAACATGGCTGCCCAACCAGGAAGCCTCAGACACAGATTGACCCGTCCTCAGGGCCGGATAGGCTCACTTCACAAAGTGCCTTTTCAGTGCTTCTCACAGGAGCCAACAAATGTAAAATATGCCAAAAATGAATACCTCCTATAGGGGCGTGAGCCGTCCTGTGTGTACCACCTAGAACCACATTATGTGGTCCAGAGAACCCCGCGGGGCAGTAATCCCTGTGCAACCAACCGCTCATTGGGCTTTATACATCAGGACCATGTTCACCTGCAGCAACCAATCGGGTTCACCTAAACTGCAGAGGGTGAATGACAGCTGATTGGTTTCAGGCTGAATAAGCCCATTTGGTCTGTCAGTCCAGCTGCCATCTTGTACCAGTAAAGTAAATTCTGATTGGTCGCTCTGGATTACTGCCCCCAACCCCCTTTGCTCCTTGCACTGTATATTTAATTAGCCGGATATTAATGAAGCCGATTGCTCTTCGCCTTCTTACACGCCATGGTTGTCATTCCCTTTCATTTGTCTGTTTGAAATCACATGACCTTTTCAGATGTCATGGACATGCGGCTTTTATTTTGATTTGTAGTTACATTTGGGATCACTCCAGAAGAGATACAATTAGGAGGGGTCTCTTGTTTGGGTTTTTTTCTTCTTTTTTTTTTTGGTTGGTGGCAGTTTTGAGCTTTGTTCACTGGATACATATGTAGAGGCATTGTGATCACCGCGATGTCAGCCAATATGTGCGCTCAGCCAATATATTACTGCAATGAATTCACTAGTGATATCACCGAGGTGCCAAAACAGGGTGGGGGAGGGGATTGCTTGACCTCTCTTCATTAAAGAGACCTTGTCATGTCTGTAAGGAATAGAAGTAGTATTCTACTCCAGTGTCCTGTGCCTCTACCTCTCCTCCGTTCCCTGTAATAGAAGAGGTATTATACCCCCCTCTCCGGTGTCCCGTGTCTCCTACCTCCCCTCCATTCCCTGTAATAGAAGAGGTATTATACCCCCCTCTCCGGTGTCCCGTGCCTCCTACCTCCCCTCCATTCCCTGTAATAGAAGAGGTATCATACTCCCCTCTCCGGTGTCCCATGTCTCCTACCTCCCCTCCGTTCCCTGTAATAGAGAGGTATTATACCCCCCTCTACGGTGTCCCGTGTCTCCTACCTCCCCTCCGTTCCCTGTAATAGAAGAGGTATTATACCCCCCTCTATGGTGTCCCGTGCCTCCTACCTCCCCTCCGTTCCCTGTAATAGAAGAGGTATTATACCCCCCTCTATGGTGTCCCGTGTCTCCTACCTCCCCTCCGTTCCCTGTAATAGAAGAGGTATTATACCCCCCTCTCCGGTGTCCCGTGCCTCCTACCTCCCCTCCGTTCCCTGTAATAGAAGAGGTATTATACCCCCCTCTCCTGTGTCCCGTGCCTCCTACCTCCCCTCCGTTCCCTGTAATAGAAGAGGTATTATACCCCCCTCTCCGGTGTCCCGTGTCTCCTACCTCCCCTCCGTTCCCTGTAATAGAAGAGGTATTATACCCCCCTCTCCTGTGTCCCGTGCCTCCTACCTCCCCTCCGTTCCCTGTAATAGAAGAGGTATTATACCCCCCTCTCCGGTGTCCCGTGTCTCCTACCTCCCCTCCGTTCCCTGTAATAGAAGAGGTATTATACCCCCCTCTCCTGTGTCCCGTGTCTCCTACCTCCCCTCCATTCCCTGTATTCAAGGTATTATACTCTCAACACTTCCATGAGTGATGGACTCCAATGTCCCTGCCTTGCACCATGGTGTCATCTTCTGAGTCCTGTAGAGACAATGAGGAAGGAACCATGGCAAGCAATGGAGAATACAGCCATTCAAATGGTGAAGTAAGTTATGGCAGAAGACACAGGATATCGGGAGGGGTGTAGAATACTTTGATGGCGGGGAGTTGGATTTTGCTTTAAGACCTTACAGGGTCCCTGTGGTGACTCAGGCATTCCCTTCCCTAGGCTACACCCAACCAGCACTCTTTACTACAGTCAGGATCACTGAATACATCATCCACAGGGCTCAGGTGACTAGTGGCATGTCTCTAGGTAGGAAGTGAGATTTTTCTCCATAGCGGGGACATGCCCTGCAATAAAATCCCAACAAGAGGTTCCCATCCTTCCTTGCTCTAACCTAAACTCGGAAATGTTTTTTGGCTGGAGTTCCACTTTAACTTTTTGTTTTTTCCTTTTTTGCATTTCTTAGCTGTCCTGGTGCGTCTTCGCCATGATTTCACAAACGTCCAGGAATTGATACCGCCGATCGTTGTACATTGAATGATCTGTTGCATTAGTAAATTGGGGCTCGGTAATTGGGAAGCGGCGCAGTGTCACCTCCGCTGTTCAGCTCTGTCTGTAGCATATTTCAGAAAACCAAAGCAATGGGCGGAGTCTACGGTGACGCGGCCGCTCGCTTCCGAACCCCATAGAACTACTGGCTGCACTTGATGCCAAACGGTTACTGAGCTCTGTGTGGGCCCGGGGCCGATCCTCCGCCCTGACACTGGGGGGGGGGGGGGGGGCGCCGTGTAATAACGGCCTCATGGTTGCGGTTTCAGCCCGGGTTCACGCTGATGCGGTGCGGAATTCGCTGCACATCAGAATCGCATCCTGTTCATGCGAACCGCTGCGGGTATGTATGTTAATACCCCGAAAGCGGTCCATTGTGCAGAATCGGATCACATAGGTGTGAATACCCGTGTGATCCGATTCTAGTGCGGACCAAAAAAAAAGGTCCTGCGCCTTTTGGGTGCGCTGTGATTAGAGCCATACAAAATGTACGGCTCCGATCGCACCACACACAAATCACATGTGATTCATACAGGAATGCGGTGCGGTTTCTGTGCGAATCACATGCGATATATCGTGCCGCATGTATGTGAACCCGGGCTGAGGGGTGTGAATGGAGATGATTGTAATTCTGGTGTCGGGTTTTGAGAAGAGGATCATGCATTTTCCTGCATGTCACATTGCACTGGTTTAAATGTCAATAAAGATTTTTGTTCACCAAACACAGGAGGCCGTTTCATTCTTGAAAACCTTCACCGAACGGCCGCCGTCTGCCATACACATTCCTTTGGAAGACTTTTAGTAAAGACACATTAGAAATAACCCTGATTAGCCTCCCTAGCGGTCTGATTATGTCAATATTTCTGTGCTCAAAGCGGTACATTTTTTTGCATGGAAATATGCTGTTTTTTTATTGTAGGCTGTAATTTTTAGGAATAACTCACTGAAATCTGTCTGAACAAGAGTCTAGTAAACATCCCGGGTATGATAAAATTTGAAACACGAAATCATAAATTATAATTTAATAAATAATCATAAAAAATAATATAATAATAATAAATGTAATTCAATAATATAATCAAACCAAAAACACTGAAATGTGAAATAGAGCGCCAAGTTCGCACATCGCTGAGCTCAGTCGCAGAATCGTTTTCAGTGTCTGATGAGGAATTTCCCCCACCAATCATTATCACTCAATTCTGCAAGTGGTTCTGATTTACTATCGCTGTTCTCTAGCCGGTCTAAAACCGCGTCTGACCTAAAGGGACGCTTTTTGGACGCCATGGACGTTTTTTCAGTTTCCAGGCAGAAAGAACAGTAAAAATGCAGGCAGGGCGCCGGACAAAGCACTCGGGACAAAATGTATGTGAAATGGTTTGATACAGGAATGTTATACTATGTGATTTTAGTGAATGGCACTTTTGGTCATTTTCAAATTTCCCGCCGGTTCCGTCCCCCGTATGTCCCGACGCTCGCAGGGAACGGAACCCAGAAGACAGATGCCGGCATCCGCTGGATTACATTGCCGGGGACACTGCAGGAGGGACATCGCGGGAGCGCAGGACAAGGTAAGTGAAGAAGAGATCCCGGAGCAACGCCGCATGGTAAGCCCGTGTAGCTCGGGGGGGTTACCGCTTGTGGTGCTGAAACTTTACCCCGAGCTACACTCGGGAATACCTCCAGGGAGGTTAAGCATGAAGTGCGTTTTTGCCGCGTTAGGCTCCATGTACACTGGCATTTTTTTTTAAAGCTCCTGTTTAGCATTTTTTTTTTCTGCTTCTACAAGCAAGATAGTTATACTGTGTCCATGCACACTACTTTTAGCTATTAGCATCTTTTGAGTTTCAGCGTCTAGGAGCACAGTAGCTAAATGGTTAGCACTTCCGCCTGGCAGTACTGGGGTTGTTGGTTCAAATCCCAACCACAGCACCACCTGCCTGGAGTTTGCATGTTCTCCCTGTGCCTGCGTGGGTTTCCTCCCGATACTCCGGTTTCCTCCCAATACTCCGGTTTCCTCCCAATACTCCGGTTTCCTCCCACACTCCAAATACACGCTGGTAGGTTAACTGGATCCTGTCTAAATTGTCCCTAGTATGTGTATGTATGAATGTAAGTTAGGGACCTTAGATTGACCGCTCCTCGGGGGCGGGGACTGATGTGAATGTACAATATATATGTAAAGTGCTGCGTAAATTGATGGCGCTATATAAGTTCCTGTAGTAATAATAGGAGCAGAAAAAAACTGGAATTTTTACCAGTAGAAAAGAAAATGCTAAATGCTACTAAAATGTTCCTAATCCCGGGTTCACACCCATGTGTTCTCCGCAGCATTTCGCAGAAACGCAGTACAGTCCATTTCACATGATTTCCTATGGGACAGGTTCACATCTCTGTGTTTTCACCCGGTGTGTTTTTTTTAGAAAGGGTCAGAGACTTTTTTTTTTTAAATACAAAAAGTTGCGTTTTTGTTTCTATAGACTTGGAAAGATGGAAACGCTGCAGAAAAGCATTTATTGCGTTTTAAATCTGCCCAGCAACAATTAAAAGAAAAAAAAAAAATCTCAATGCAGAAATGGTTTAAACGCAACCTGCGAAGTCAACTTAGAATTTCCACTTTTTTCCCCACCGACAGTGCAAGAACACTAATAAAACCCCCAACGCTTCTAAAATAAAATAAAATCCCTATTACCAGCGGTTTGAGCTAAAAAAAAACAAAAACCTCACTAGTCTGCATGGAGCCTTACAATGACATCTGAAAGGGGGCGGGATCTATTAGGCAGCAAGTGAACATGTTGTCCCCGAAGTTGATGTCGGACAAGTGTATGGATTTGAGTGACACTGAGAAGACCAATCTGTAATGTCTAGACGACGGGGTCAGGACAACTCCAAAACTGCTGCTCTTGTGGGATGTTCCTGGTCCGCAGTGGGCAGGTGGGCCAAGGAAGGAGAACCGGTGACAGGAGGAAAATTCTGATTGATGGGGAGTAAAGGCCGGTCCAGGGAGTTCCATCCAGTAGAAGAGCTACTGTATCTCAGATAGTTAATGGTGGTTCTGATAGAAAGGTATTGGAACACAATGGGTCAGTTTGCTCTGTAGCTGCAGACCAGTCGGGGTATCCATGCTCAGACTGATAAGGGGGTACCACCTGTCCTCCTGTAGGGGGTCCAGGACAGCTGTCAAGCTGTAGGAAGGGGAACCTGTAGGAGGGGTGATTGGTTCAGTGGGAGTGGCATTTACAGAAATGGATCCCCAGGAGTTTCCCCCCTGCAGCAGCTGAAAGTTTGCTTCCCTGCCTTTCAGCTGCTGGAGGGGGGGAAACTACAGGGATGTTTCTGTAAATGCCACTCCCACTGACCCAGTCACCCCTCCTCTACAGGTTCCTCTTCCTTTTGCTACCCAAGCTTCCCTTGCAGCACTGCCGCTTTCCCTACTCTCCCTCCTGCTGCAGGGGATTAGTGTGCGAATGGGCCAGTAAATATGTACTCTTTTCTGGCTGAACAGTGTGTGATTGGTACTGATCGATGATTGTGTTCATTCATAATTGAAGCATAGTAAACTGTTTACTGTGCTTTATTTTATAAAGAGAGATCCTCTTGCCAGAGCTCTTCCTGTTCATTCAGTGCAGCTGAGGCTGCAGCAATAGACAGTGAGGGCTGGGCCCTCAATCCTTTCCTGTGTCAAAAGTGAGATATCAGGGGTTCTTTTAGACCCCTCATAGTTCACCAAAGCACCCTAGCCACGGCTGTTACAATCCACAGCCAGAAGTGCCTACAAGGGGCATATGAGCATCACAATTGGACCAGAGGTGAAGGTGGTCTGATAGATTCAAGAATGGTTTGAGCAACACAACGCGTTTGAGGTGTTGGCTTGGCCTCCAATTTCTCCAGATGTCAATAAGATCAAACATCTGTTGGATGTGCTGGGTAAAACAAGTACGAGCCACGGAAGCCACATCACTGCACTGTGGTAACGGATGACTGGGTGTTGTCATAAGGCAGAGGTGAATGGGTCCTTAACCACTTCCTGTCCGGTCCATGTATATAAACAGCCAGATGGTGGCAGTGCAGGGGCAAATTGCCTTCATAAACGGCGCCCACCATTTTGGACTGTGTGCTCCCTGGGGATACGCACCATGATCCAGTGCTGTAATCCACCGGACACAGCAGAACACCAATCGCTCTACAGGACCTCTGGGCGAGGTCCTGATCATGTGATCACTGATTGGCCAGTCAGTGATCACATGAATAGTAGTAAGCAAGATGTCACTTCTGATATTATTGCTTACTACATGTGAAATCTGTGAATGATCAGATGGTACCGGGCCATTCACAACAGCCTTGTACGATGGAGCAAGCTGTGACCAATCGCAGCTCACACAGTAGTTTTCAATGGCTGCAAGAATGCAGCCAGAGAGAAGGAGAAATTATTGCTTTTACAGCCTTTATGTGTAAAAAAAAAAAAAACCACTTTTATTACCCCCCACAAGTAGTAGTGTCCCCATGGTGATACTGTACTGCTCAGGTGACAATGTTAAATATAAAAAAATTTCAATTCTAATTTTTGGTTATAAAACTAATTTGGATTTTTTTTTACTAAAACGATAAATCTTGGCCAAAATATATTCAGTTATGAAGAAAGATTTGCAAAATTTAAGAAAAACACTTTTCTAAATTTGTGGACTTTTACATATAAAAAAAAAAAAATCCCAGTGGTGAATAAATATTACCAAAGTTTTGTCTCAAAAAAAAAAAAAAAAAAAAAAAAGCTAAAAAAACTCATGGGTAGTGTTGCATGACAGCGCATTTATAACTCCACCCCAAATTACATCACCAATCCTGTCTCTAAATATCACCCAAATTGTACTCTCCACTCCTTGCAAGACCTCCTACTCTCTAGCTCCCTTGTCTCCTCCCATGCTAGTCTCCAGGACTTCTCCAAAGCTCCCCCCATCCTCTGTCACTCTCTACCCCAATTTATCAGACTATCACCTCCTCTGCTCACTTTTAGGCAATCTCTGAAAACCGATCTCTTCAGGGAAGCCTATCCTGCACTCAGCTAATAATGGAATCTTCTACTCCTTGTACCAGTCCATCCCCCACAGTTATTACCTTTTGTACCACCAGCCCCTCCCTCTTAGATTGTAAGCTCCTAGGATCAGGGCCCTCTAATCCCTGTTGTATTGAATTGTATTGTCTCCCGTTATAATGTAAAGTGCTGAGCAAACTTGGCGCCATAAATCTTGTATAAATATAATAAGTCATTCAAAGTGTGACAGCGCTGAAAGCGGCCTGGACAGGAAGGGGGTAAAAAAGTGTCCGGACTTGAAGTGGTTAAAGTAGACTATGCAGTCAACTATTTTACATTTTAAAAAAAAAAAAAAAAAGGCAAGGGGCTCGATCTAACCTCAAAAATGTAAAGAAAAATAAATGGAAAATTAAATGAAAAATAAAACACAAATACATGCACACCTACCTTCTACCAGACATCTCCCACAGGAGCCCCTCGTCTTGATGAGAATAAAGTTCTCATAACACAAAATGATTTCTGTAGATTTTATTAATATATAAAATAATAAATAAATAGCCGAAAGCTAAAGCCGGCAATCATCCCACATTTTAAATACACATCAGGAGACATTAAAACATTTGCGGCTAAAAGGAGGTCAGATCTAGAAATCTGCTGCCCCCCCTCATTACTATGAATATACTCATCCATCCTTTGCTCCGCCTCCAGCGACTGGTAAAGCACCGAATTACCCAGCAGCTTCACAAGGCGGTTGCAGCCTCGGCGCACCCATAGGTAAGCACCCGGCGCGGTGCGTCTCCGTTCACCTTGTGTTGGAGACCCACCAATTAAAAAGCCCATAGAAGGTATAAGCCGCATCCACCCAGCCGATGCAGGTTCTGAGCAGAGTGCGGCAGTAACAGAAAGCAGATTAAAAAAAATATGCATATGTACAAAAACCAGACACCTTCTGCATTTCCCGCACGAACGCAAGCTGAGTCTTTCAAGTCAGTCCTCCGGCGCCCCCCGAAGGTCACCTCCACCTAGTGCACACCACTGCATCACACAGACGGCTGAATTTGCATTAGAGGCTTTCGAGGGGACGCACCCAGGAAGGGTTTACTTTTGGCTACATTCAATGTAGCCTTCAGGGTGAGAAGATTTTCCTTCCCTTCCGTCGGCTGCGGTTTCTTCAAGTGACAAAGTCTGCACACCGAGTGGTACTTGTCTGCCCCTCCGATCACCTCCACCTGCGGAAACGGCGGGGTCAAGCGTTAACAGAGGACTGCACACCATAACAAAATCATTCACAAGTCTGGTCAGTGTCAGATCGGCCCGTTATGATCGGCTCTCCCTGCACCTAAGGCTACCTCAGCACATCCAGGAGAAACAAAGTGCCAAATGTATGTATTCGCTTGCCTATCTGCGAAATTTCGAAGGAGAGGACGCTAGAGCAGGGGGCGGGGTGGTGGAAAGAGGAGACGATGCTAGGGGGGGGGGGGGGGGGGTGCAGGGGTGTTGTGGAAAGCAGAGAGGACGCTAAAAGGGGGGGAGGTGTGTGGAAAGAGGAGAGGACGCTAAAAGGGGGGGGGGGGGTGTGGAAAGAGGAGAGGGCTCTAAAAAAGGGGGGGTGGAAAGAGGAGAGGACGCTAAAAATGGGGGGGTGGAAAGAGGAGAGGACGCTAAAAGGGGGGGGGGGAAAGAGGAGGACGCTAAAGGGGGGGGAAAGAGGAGGACACGCTAAAGGGGGGGTGGAAAGAGGACGCTAAAAAGGGGGGCGGTTGTGGAAAGAGGAGAGGACGCTAAAAGGGGGGCGGTTGTGGAAAGAGGAGAGGACACTAAAGGGGGGGTGGAAAGAGGAGAGGGCTCTAAAGCCGGGGGGGGGCAGTTGTTATGGAAAGCGGAGCGGGCGCTCACACACGAGGAGAGCAGTAGACTTTGCACGTATGTGTTAGGGGTTTTTTTTTTTTTTTTTTTTTTTTTTTTTTAAATAGGCACAATTTATAAAATAAAAGAAACTAGTAAAAATAAAAAAATAAAAATATTTATATTTATTGCAGTAAATTTGGGGGCTCACCTCTTTTTCGGCTCCCAGTCTCTTGGTGTACGAGGCTTCCCGGTAACATTCCATACACACTGCGTTCAGCTTCACAACACTCTCCGCCAGCGGCACCAAACTCAGGATGTCCCCGAATGGCTGGAAATAACAGGAAGAATACAAGTTACAGTCTGCTGGAAGGGAAATAATCTGACCTCAGATGTTCAGAAGACGGAGCAGCACCACACCGGGGAGACGTGTGTAGGGGACCATCTACATTGTTCGGTCAGTTCCTCCACAGTCCAACATTCCTTCTATGGTGGAGCAGCCGGCAGAGATACCACCAACCTACTAGACACGGATGTGTAGATTGCCACGTACTGACATCTACAGTCAGGTCCATAAATATTGGGACATGGACACAATTCTAACATTTTTGGCTCTATACTCCACCACCATGGATTTGAAATGAAACGAACAAGATGTGCTTTAACTGCAGACTGTCAGCTTTAATTTGAGGGTATTTACATCCAAATCAGGTGAACGGTGTAGGAATTACAACAGTTTGCATATGTGCCTCCCACTTGTTAAGGGACCAAAAGTAATGGGACAGAATAATAATCATAAATCAAACTTTCACTTTTTAATACTTGGTTACAAATCCTTTGCAGTCAATTACAGCCTGAAGTGTGGAACGCACAGACATCACCAGACGCTGGGTGTCATCCCTGGTGATGCTCTGCCAGGCCTCTACTGCAACTGTCTTCAGTTCCTGCTTGTTCTTGGGGCATTTTCCCTTCAGTTTTGTCTTCAGCAAGTGATATGCTCAATCGGATTCAGGTCAGGTGATGGACTTGGCCATTGCAGAACATTCCACTTCTTTGGTGGCTTTTGCAGTCTGCTTTGGGTCATTGTCCATCTGCACTGTGAAGCGTCCAATGAGTTGTGAAGCATTTGGCTGAATATGAGCAGATAATATTCCCGAAACACTTCACAATTCATCCGGCTGCTTCTGTCAGCAGTCACATCATCAATAAATACAAGAGAAGCAGTTCCATTGGCAGCCATACATGCCCACGCCATGACACTACCACCACCATGATCACTGATGAGGTGGTATGCTTAGGATCATGAGCAGTTCCTTCTCCATACTCTTCTCTTCCCATCACTCTGGTACAAGTTGATGTCGGTCTCATCTGTCCATAGGATGTTGTTCCAGAACTGTGAAGGCTTTTTTACATGTTGTTTGGCAAACTCTAATCTGGCCTTCCTGTTTTTGAGGCTCACCAATGGTTTCCATCTTGTGGTGAACCCTCTGTATTCACTCTGGTGAAGTCTTCTCCTGATTGGTGACTTTGACACACATACACCTACCTCCTGGAGGGTGTTCTTGATCTGGCCAACTGTTGTGAAGGGTGTTTTCTTCACCAGGGAAAGAATTCTTCGCTCATCCACCAGTTTTCCGTGTCTTTTGGTGTTGCTGAGCTCACTGGTGCGTTCCTTCTTTTTAAGAATGTTCCAAACAGTTGTTTTGGCCACGCCTAATGTTTTTGCTATCTCTCTGATGGGTTTGTTTTGTTTTTTCAGCCTAATGATGGCTTCACTGATAGTGACAGCTCTTTGGATCTCATCTTGAGAGTTGACAGCAACAGATTCCAAATGCAAATAGCACACTTGAAATGAACTCTGGACCTTTTATCTGCTCATTGTAATTGGGATAATGAGGGAATAACACACCTGGCCATGGAACAGCTGAGAAGCCTATCGTCCCATTACTTTTGGTCCCTTAACAAGTGGGAGGCACATATGCAAAACTGTTGTAATTCCTACACTGTTCACCTGATTTGGATGTAAATACCCTCAAATTAAAGCTGACAGTCTGCAGTTAAAGCACATCTTGTTCATTTCAAATCCATTGTGGTGTATAGAGCCAAAAATGTTAGAATTGTGTCGATGTCCCAATATTTATGGACCTGACTGTACATTAACCCCCAATCCAGGGCTTCCAGAACAGCCAGTTTTCCTGTACAAATGATCCATCACATGGTCTCTTAAAATGGAACTTCAATCTCTCAATCAACACTGACGAGGTCTAATCCCGATGTTGCCAGCATTAGTATATAGATAGGAAAGTAGATCAGATATACCTGTTTTAAAACTTTTTTTTTTTTGCATTTTTTCAGTGACTTCCTGGTTTCTCACCTAGGCAAATGACACACATCTCAGGAGATGAACTAAGGGCAGATGGTTTCCAAGAAGTCAGTGCTACAATGAATTATGTGCCCTTAACTCAATGGCCATGGCCAGAAATGCTAGGGGGGTGCGTTTCAAAGGGATTTCTCGCCAAAATAATGCATGGTGACATCGATACATGGATGGATGGCCGAGGGGGGCGGGGGCGGGAAAGGTAGACTTGGATGGACAGAGGAGTATACTTTGATTAAAAATCAAAATAGCATTGTTGCTTTGCGATGCTCAGATGCAGTGTAGTCCCCCTTTAACCAGCACTGATCTGAAGGCTCAATTCACAAAGACGCTCCAAGTCGTGGGATTCTACTGCTGCAAGTAATAGAACATCGGGCCCAGCGCCATCGTCCACCAATCACATGATTCGCAGTCACTGAATGGGCGACGGTCACTCGAAGGCTACCGCCATATCGTAACAGTCAGCGCTGCAATTCCTGATATACAAATCTGAAGATCTAGTATGTGGAAACGTAGAGACATCCCCCCCCCCAGGTCCCATGTACTGAACGTACATGGTGGTCTCCTACCCACCTTCCTCTGGAACGTCCCATCCAGTGCAGCAACGATGACTGTTTTGCCTCTGTTGGCCATTTCTTCACAGAAGTGAACGACATCCGGGAACTGCAGGGAGAGGAGTCAACGATCACCGTCCGGTATAGGACCAACGTCCCCTCCCCCATAAAGGCCAACCTCACTTCCCAAATAAGAATATTAACCTCTTCCCCTATAATAGGCTCCATCATCCACCTCCCCAATAATAGGCTCCATCACCCACCTCCCCAATAATAGGCTCCATCACCCACCTCCCCAATAAGATTCATCTTCAACCACCCCCAGATCTATAATCCCCCCTGCCCCCCCATTTTCACAGACTCTCCTGCCCCACCCTGATATCCATTCCCCCCCAATAAGATCCATCACCCCCCATGTTCCCCCCTAATAATATCCATCATCTCCTCCCCAGTAATACGATCCATCACCCCCATAAGACCTAACTTTCACAACCGCCCTCAATATCCATCAGCTCCCTCCCCCCATAAGATTTATTGTCCCCTCCCACATAATTTATCCCCCAATATGATCTCTTCCCAATAAGACGATCCACCTTCCACCCTCCCCCGTCCCAATAAGACGATCCACCCTCCCCCGTCCCAATAAGACGATCCACCCTCCCCCGTCCCAATAAGACGATCCACCCTCCCCCGTCCCAATAAGACGATCCACCCTCCCCCGTCCCAATAAGACGATCCACCCTCCCCCGTCCCAATAAGACAATCCACCTTCCACCCTCCCCCGTCCCAATAAGACGATCCACCCTCCCCCGTCCCAATAAGACGATCCACCCTCCCCCGTCCCAATAAGACGATCCATCTTCCACCCTCCCCCATCCTAAAGGGATCCACCTTCCACCCTCCCCCATCCCAATAAGATCCATCTTCCACCCTCCCCCTTGAGACTTACAAACTGGCCCTCATCAATGCCAATGACGCAGTAGTTCATCGCCTCTGTAAACAAATCTGCCAGGTTGCAGGTCGAAACAGCAGACATCGTATGTCTGTGGGGGATGGAGATGGGAAGGAAACAAAAAACATTTGTAACAAAAAAAAAAAAAAAAAAAAAAAAAAAAAAAAAAAAAAAAAAAAAAAAAAAAAAAAAAACAAAAAAACACACATACTACAAACAAGACACACAAGTTGAATGTTGTACAGCGCAGCGCGTTTAAAAGAGGAACTCAACCCTGGAAACTGCGCAAAAAAAAAAAAAAAGTCAGGCAGAGGGTTACCAGCATGGTCTGTGGTCCCCCTGCAGCTGATCTCCCCACACCTGGTCCTGCACTGTGTGTGGAGGTGGCCATTTTGGTAGGAGCAGGGCTTTGCTTCCTCAATCAGAGCCTCCGGCAAGGAGAACAGTCAGCAGCACAATACTGACATCATCACATCTCACGAGACTAACAGAGGCAGCTCTGCCTTAGATTTCACACTGCAGATACACAGCTATGAGGATACAGAACAGGAGGAGTGCCTAGGGCTTTCCTGAAGTAACCCCACCATGTCCAAACAACGTTCCTGATGGAACCCCACCGTATCCAAACTATGTTCCCAAAGAAAACCAATTATATCTAAAGGATGTTCCCAAAGGAACCCCACTATGGTGTAGATGTACTAAAACCGGAGCACTCAGAATCTGGTGCAGCTGTGCCTGGTAGCCAATCAGCTTCTAACTTTAGTTTGTTCGATTAAGCTTTGGCAATACAACATGGAAGCTGATTGGTTTCTCTGTAGAAGCGAGCCTGAATATGCACTCTCCAGCCTTAGTAAATGAACCCCTATACCAAAAGGACGTCCCCCCAAACGGAACACCGCCGCGTCCCAAAGGACGTCCCCCCAAACGGAACACCGCCGCGTCCCAAAGGACGTCCCCCCAAACGGAACACCGCCGCGTCCCAAAGGACGTCCCCCCAAACGGAACACCGCCGCGTCCCAAAGGACGTCCCCCCAAACGGAACACCGCCGCGTCCCAAAGGACGTCCCCCCAAACGGAACACCGCCGCGTCCCAAAGGACGTCCCCCCAAACGGAACACCGCCGCGTCCCAAAGGACGTCCCCCCAAACGGAACACCGCCGCGTCCCAAAGGACGTCCCCCCCGAACGGAACACCGCCGCGTCCCAAAGGACGTCCCCCCCGAACGGAACACCGCCGCGTCCCAAAGGACGCCCCCCCCGAACGGAACACCGCCGCGTCCCAAAGGACGTCCCCCCAAACGGAACACCGCCGCGTCCCAAAGGACGTCCCCCCCGAACGGAACACCGCCGCGTCCCAAAGGACGTCCCCCCGAACGGAACACCGCCGCGTCCCAAAGGACGTCCCCCCCCAACGGAACACCGCCGCGTCCCAAAGGACGTCCCCCCCCAACGGAACACCGCCGCGTCCCAAAGGACGTCCCCCCCGAACGGAACACCGCCGCGTCCCAAAGGACGTCCCCCCCCAACGGAACACCGCCGCGTCCCAAAGGACGTCCCCCGAAGGAACCCCAGTCTTCAATGTTCGGTTTAGCACGTGTTGACCAACATTTTGATGCTTTGCTGAAAATTTGTGAGCCCACCCCCTTCGAGGGACATTCAACGCATTAGATGCGCTCCATACCGGTCATGTGTGGCCAGCTGTTCTTCGCTGTAGCGGATGTCCTTGGCGTACTTTATCACCAAACACTTGTACTGCGCTATCTGGAAGCGGCGCACTCTGCGCATCAACTCCGTGCTGAAATGAAAGGAGACCACCATAAGACCCTCTACAGATGACATCGGAGGAGTCAGACAGGAATACGCTGGAGGACTCACCTTTTCCCAGAGAACATTGGCCCAAAGATCACCTGGAAGACAGAAAGTAGATTTATTCCTTCACACCAAGGGGCATCATGGGAAAACAGACCCCCCCCCCCCCAACCTAATGCACCCCTCTCCCCCATACTCCACTTTCACAGCCAGAAGAAGCCCCTCTTCAGTGCGCCAGTCTCTTCCCATTAGCTACTGCCTTTTCCACCATCTTCTGTGAACTACAAATCCCCTCCCCCTATGTCCTGTGAACTACAGATACAAATCCCACCCCACACACAAAAAAAAAATATATAAAATCTGCCCCCTATTAATGGTATAGCTGCCCTCCACCTTTATAAAATAATTTATCATCTCCCACCCAGTAATCTATCTGCACCCCCCCTCATCTATCGGCCCCATAAAACTACCTGTCTACTTCATAGTTTGTCACCCCCCAAAACACAATCTGCTCTCCTCCCCTCAGTAAAAATGATCACCCCATAAAAATGTATCTTCCCCCCCACTAATAATTTATCTGCCTCTTTATAATGAGTTATTATGACCTCAATTTATCGGCTCTCTGCCCCCCCCATTATGCTAATCACCCCCTTAAAAATTATCTGCCCCCTGATAATGATTTATCTCCAATGATCACCCCCATAAAATGTATTTGCCTTCCAATAATGATTACCCCCCAAAATAATCTGTCACTCTCTAATGATCACCCCCACCACTATAATGACCTATCGACACCCCCCAATAGTTAATCTGCCCCCCTATGACTTATCTACCCCTCTCTCTGATAACCCCCCTTCTATAATGACCTATCACCCCCATAAAAATACATCTGCCCCAAATAATGACTACCCCCCCCCCCCCCCCCCCAAATAATCTGCCCACTTATGATTTATCTGCCCCTCTAATGATAACCCCCCCTCTATGATGACCTATTGCCCCCATAAAAATACATCTGCCCCTTATGATGATTACCCCCCCCCCATAAAAATACATCCGCCCCTTATGATGATTAACCCCCCCCATAATAATACATCTGCATGATTACCCCCCAAATAATCTACCTCTATAAAATTCCCCCCAATAGTTTGTCTGCCCTTCTCCCCATCTATGACGTATTTTTATGGGGGAGATGTCATTATAGAGGGGGAGAAGAGCAGACAAACTATTGGGGGTGGGCATTTCATAGGGTCAGATTATTTGGGGAGGGTGATCATTATTGGGGTCAGATGTATTTTTATGCGGGCAATAGGTCATTATAGGGGGGGTAATCATCATAAGGGGCAGATGTATTTGTATGGGGGCAATAGGTCATCATGGGGGGGGGGTAATCATCATAAGGGGCAGATGTATTTGTATGGGGGCAATAGGTCATCATGGGGGGGGGGGTGTAATCATCATAAGGGGCAAATGTATTTGTATGGGGGCAATAGGTCATCATGGGGGGTAATCATCATAAGGGGCAAATGTATTTGTATGGGGGCAATAGGTCATTATAGGGGGGTTATCATAAGGAGATGTACTTTTATGGGGGTGATATATCTGCTCCTAATAATGCTTAATCGCCCCCCCCCCAAATAATCTGCCCCCTTATGATTTATCTGCCCCTAATAATGATTAATCACCCCCCCCCCCAATAATCTGCCACCTTATGACTTATCTGCCCCTCTCTCTAATGACCTATCACCTCCATAAAGATACATCTACCCCCCAAATAATCTGCCCCTCATCCCTATATAAATGCCCCCCAAATAGTTTGCCCATCCCCCCTCTGTAATAATCTATCACCCCAATAAATTATATATCTGCCCCCCATAATACTTTATCTGGGGGGGAGGGGTACAATGAGAAGCCCCCCACTGTACGATGCGGTCGGCACTGACCTGGATCTGCCCCCTGATCTTGCTGGGTGATCCGGGCATGATATCGGCCACGTTCAGGCAGTTCATGGTGTCGCCGGTCGGGTCGTTCAGAGCGGGAATGATCGGAGCGGCGGGAGATCTCCGCACAAATCCTCCGCTTCAAACAGCTGCGCGGGTTCCGGCACAAAGCCCGACCAATCAGAGACGGTATGACGGGCCGATCTACCAATTAGCGAAGCAGAGGGAGTTAAATCCCACCCTCCCCCGGAGATGGGGGCGTGCCCGGAAGTGATTGACAGGCGTCTGACAGCTGCAGATTTGGCGCCAGAATCAGCGGATTTAAATATTCCGGATTGTATAGTAAGCAGCAAAATGGGAAATGGATACAATGTGTGTGTTCTATCGCCGATCACATCGGCACGTGAGTGACGCCGGGCTGGTTTGTGATTGGGGAAAGGATTGCAGGAAGCTGAGACCTGAAAGGAGATTGTACAATCAGATTGTGTGGTGTGTGGCCGATATAGGCCAGGATCACATTAGGGGTGCCACCCCTTCCCTCCAAACCCGAATACAAAATAATGACACCGAATCTCAGGCCGATTTATTGCAGATGAGGCAACAAAGTGGAAGCAACTGGGAACAACAGCCACTCAGCCACCAAGTGGTAGGCCGTGTCACATGACAGGGCGGGGTCAGCGCATGCTGAAGCGCACAGTGCGCAGAAGTCGCCAACTGTCTGCAGAGTCAATAGCTAAAGACCTCCAAACTTGGTGTGGCCTTCAGATGAGCCCAACAACAGTGTGTAGAGAGCTTCATGGAATGGGTTTCCATGGCCGAGCAGCTGCATCCAAGCCTTCCATCACCAAGTGCAATGCAAAGCGTCGGATGCCGTGGTGTAAAGCACGCTGCCACTGGACTCTAGAGCAGGGGAGATGTGTTCTCTGGAGGAACCAATCACGCTTCTCTGTCTGGCAATCCAATGGACGTGTCTGGGTTTGGCGGTGGCCAGGAGAACGGTACTTGCCTGACTGCATTGTGCCAAGTGTAAAGTTTGGTGGAGGGGGATTATGGTGTGGGGGTGTTTTTCCGACCCCACCACGTGATAAACCATGGAAAACCCGACCCCACCACATGGTAAATCATGGCAAACCCGATCTGACTACCTGGTAGACCCAACCTTACCAAATGGTACACCCGACACCACCTCATGGTAAACCATGGTAGACCTGACTCCACCAAATGGTAAACCATGGTAGACCTGACTCCACCACATGGTAAACCATGGTAGACATGACTCCACCACATGGTAAACCATGGTAGACCTGACTCCACCACATGGTAAACCATGGTAGACCTGACTCCACCACATGGTAAACCATGGTAGACCTGACTCCACCACATGGTAAACCATGGTAGACCTGACTCCACCACATGGTAAACCATGGTAGACCTGACTCCACCACATGGTAAACCATGGTAGACCTGACTCCACCACATGGTAAACCATGGTAGACCTGACTCCACCACATGGTAAACCATGGTAGACCTGACTCCACCACATGGTAAACCATGGTAGACCTGACTCCACCACATGGTAAACCATGGTAGACCTGACTCCACCACATGGTAAACCATGGTAGACCTGACTTCACCACATGGTAAACCATGGTAGACCTGACTCCACCACATGGTAAACCATGGTAGACCTGACTCCACCACATGGAAGACCATGGTAGACCTGACTCCACCACATGGTAAATCATGGTAGAGACCCCACCACATGGTAGACTACAGTAGACCCAATCCCACCACATGGTAAACCATCGTAGACTTGACCCCACCACATGGTAGACCTGGGTCACTAAGCTTTGTACACTTTGTCATCACTCTTTGGGATTGGCCTGAAAAGATAGAACTCCGAGGTGCCAACCCAACGGGAATTTCTAAACTTTACCATAATGAAATTTTATTTTGATTACATCCTATCATATACAAAGTACCAAAGAAACTCTTCATAAATCTCTCATTTATTATTTGCCTCTTCTCGTGATATTGTTTTTTTTTTTTTTGGTTATGCTTACCAGTCAATATCTCTGGATTTGGTGAGCTTCTTTTTCCATGATAGACCAATGGGCATGTGAGCATCAGAAGTGGACTACGGAGCAGTGGAAGACGGTGGCCTTGATAGACCACGGTAGACCCAACACCACCACATGGTAGACCCGACACCACCACATGGTAGACCATGCTAGACCCGACCCCACCACATGGTAGACCATACTAGAACCGACACCACCACATGATAAACCATGGTAGACCCGACCACACTACATGATAAACCAGGGTAGACCCGACCAAACCACATGATAAACCATGGTAGACCCGACCCCACCACATGATAAAACATGGTAGACCCGACCCCAGTACATGGTAGACCTGACCCCACCACATGATATACCATGGTAGACCCAACCTAACCATATGGTAGACCTGACCCCAACACATGATAAACCAAGGTAGACCTGACCCCACTACATGGTAGACCCAACCCCACTACATGGTAGACCCAACCCCACCAAATGGTAGACCCAAAGCCAACACATGGTAAACCATGGTAGACCTGACCCCACCACATGATAAACCATGGTAGACCTGACCCCACCACATGATAAACCATAGTAGACCCGACCCCACCACATGGTAAACCATGGTAGACCCGACCCCACTACATGGTAGACCCGACCCCACTACATGGTAGACCCGACTCCACTACATGGTAGACCCGACTCCACTACATGGTAGATCCGACTCCACTACATGGTAGACCCGACCCCACCATATAGTAAACCAGACCCCACCACATGGTAGACCTTACCCCACCACATGGTAGACCTTACCCCACTACATGGTAGACCTTACCCCACCACATGTGGTGGGGTCGGGTTGCTAAGCTTTGTACACCTTGTCATCTCTCTTTGGGATTGGCCTGAAGATAGAACTCCGAGGTGCCAACACAACGTGAATTTCTAAACTTCACCATAATGAAAGAATTCCCAAATTTTATTCGGATTACATCCTATCATACACAAATTATCAAATAAACTCTTCATAAATCTCTTTTACTACTCAGTATAAAGTCAGCTTTGTAGTTCCATGGAGATACGTCCACCGATCAGTCATGACTATACAACCACCGACAGGTAAAGTAAATAACATCGATCAGAAAATGACATCTGAAAGTGGGCGGGGGATATATTAGGCAGCAAGTGAACATGTCCCTGAATGTGTAACATAAATATATAATAAATCATTCCCGATGTTGGGAAACGTGGTTTAAGAACAAAAAAAAAAGCCCACCGGTGGTCATTTCATCATTTGGGTAGCGCCGATTTTATTTTGGCTTTAGCGTTGTGATTGCGCATTATTATTATTAGCTATTGATGGACATATATATGGGGAGGATTACTGCTGTATCTCCTGTAGAGATCCCCTCCCTGATGTACAATATATGGAGCATATCTCTGTACCAACGATGGTCTGATGTGGGAACTTGGCTGGTAGACATTGGTGTCCCTTGGGTAGGTGTACTATATGTGGATATGATTTATTATATATTTATGTTGTACATCGATTATATAGTATATGTCCCCCCCCCCCCCCCCGCGGAGATCACACCCACTGTATATCGTCTTTTCTTAGTGCAGGATGAGGAATATTTCACATGTTGTCTCTTCTATCATGGAGTTCTCCAGGTTGAGATCTTCATCTTCTGGATCCTGGGTTGCGATTTTGTTTTCATAAATATCCTGAAAAGTGTAAAAACAAAATCCGATTCATATTAAACAGAAGATTCTGCCATAGAATAAAGATCATCAGAGCGGTGGATTATGACATCTGATTGCGGATACAGGAAAGGAACCTTCAGAGGAAGAAGAGGAAATGAACTGAAGCTGTGTACAAAACAAGGAGAAGGTCATGGGTATTGTCTGTGGTCTCCCTGCAGCAAAGGGCATAGGACCAGTCACCAGTATTGTCTGTGGTCTCCCTGCAGCAAAGGGCATAGGACCAGTTACCAGTATTGTCTGTGGTCTCCCTGCAGCACAGGGCAAAGGACTAGTCACCAGTATTGTCTGTGGTCTCCCTGCAGCAAAGGGCATAGGACCAGTCACCAGTATTGTCTGTGGTCTCCCTGCAGCACAGGGCAAAGGACTAGTCACCAGTATTGTCTGTGGTCTCCCTGCAGCACAGGGCAAAGGACTAGTCACCAGTATTGTCTGTGGTCTCCCTGCAGCAAAGGGCATAGGACCAGTCACCAGTATTGTCTGTGGTCTCCCTGCAGCAAAGGGCATAGGACCAGTCACCAGTATTGTCTGTGGTCTCCCTGCAGCACAGGGCAAAGGACTAGTCACCAGTATTGTCTGTGGTTTCCCTGCAGCAGAGGGCACAGGACTAGTCACCAGTATTGTCCGTGGTCTCCCTGCAGCACAGGGCAAAGGACTAGTCACCAGTATTGTCTGTGGTTTCCCTGCAGCAGAGGGCACAGGACTAGTCACCAGTATTGTCTGTGGTCTCCTTGCAGCACAGGGCATAGGACCAGTCACCAGTATTGTCTGTGATCTCCCTGCAGCAGAGGGCATAGGATTAGTGACAGTATTATCTGTTGTCTCCTTGCAGCACAGGGCAAAGGACTAGTCACTGTATTGTCTGTGCTCTCCTTGCAGCAAAGGGCACAGGACTAGTCACCAGTATTGTCTGTGGTCTCCCTCCAGAAAAGAGCAAAGGACTAGTCACTGTATTGTCTGTGGTCTCCCTGCAGCAAAGGGCACAGGACTAGTCACCAGTATTGTCTGTGGTCTCCCTCCAGAAAAGAGCAAAGGACTAGTCACCAGTATTGCCTGTGTTCTCCCTGCAGCACAGGGCAAAGGACTAGTCACCAGTATTGGCTGTTGTCTTCCTGCACAGGACTAGTCACAAGTATTGTCTGTGGTCTCCCTGCAGAAGAGGGCATACGACCAGTCACCAGTATTGTCTGTGTTCTCCCTGCAGCAGAGGGCATACGACCAGTCACCAGTATTGTCTGTGTTCTCCCTGCAGCAGAGGGCATAGGACCAGTCACCAGTATTGTCTGTGGTCTCCCTGCAGAAGAGGGAATAGGACCACTCACCAGTATTGTCTGTGGTCTCCCTGCAGCAGAGGGCATAGGACCAGTCACCAGTATTGTCTGTGTTCTCCCTGCAGCAGATGGCATAGGACCAGTCACCAGTATTGTCTGTGTTCTCCCTGCAGCAGAGGGCATAGGACCAGTCACCAGTATTGTCTGTGTTCTCCCTGCAGCAGATGGCATAGGACCAGTCACCAGTATTGTCTGTGTTCTCCCTGCAGCAGAGGGCATAGGACCAGTCAGCAGTATTGTCTGTGGTCTCCCTGCAGCACAGGGCACAGGACTAGTCAGCAGTATTGTCTGTGTTCTCCCTGCAGCAGAGGGCATAGGACCAGTCACCAGTATTTCCTCTGATCTCAGTGCAGCTTTTCCGTATTGCTGCCCTTCCATGCCTTGTTCTACAATACTGTATATCCATACTTCCATAGTTAGGCTGGAAAAGGCACAACTCCCTCCAGTCCAGTCTATGAATTTCCATGTTGTGCTCCTCAGGGAGGAAGTTTTTGGATTTCTCAATAGCTGATACCAGTACTTGGGAAGAGGAGCTCCACTTTTTTGCTGCTGTGACTGTAAAGAACCCTCTCCATAATTTCAGTTTGAACCTCCAATCCTAAACAGGGGCAATGTGTCCTGGTCATGGAGCTGGGATTAAACACATTGTTACCACCTTTAGGGCTCCTTTACACTTGCCTCGTCCTCTGAAGAGCAATCCGAGGGTGCTGGAGAGGCGTCTGGGAGGCAATACTTTGCTTTTTAAAGACATTCCACACCAGTGGACACGTGCTCTCCTGCAGGCTGTAAAATGCTTTACATGACTGGCTTGTTCTGTACTGGGTCACTGTAGGGAGGCGGTCATCTTGGTAGGAGCAGGGCTTTGCTTCCTCATATCAGAGCCTCTGGCAAGGAGAACAGTGAGCAGCACAATAATGACATCACCACATCTCACTCCAAATCTCACGAGACTAACAGTCAGAGGCAGCTCTGCCTTATAGACCTCACACTGCAGATAGACATGAGGATACAGAACAGGAGTGCCTAGGCACAGGAAGTGCACTGATGTCAGGAATGCCTAGGCACAGGAAGTGCACTGATGTCAGGAGTGCTTATAAGAGGTGCACTGATGTCAGGAGTGCCTAGGCACAGGAAGTACACTGATATCAGGAGTGCCTAGGCACAGGAAGTTCACTGATATCAGGAGTTCCTAGGCACAGGAACTACACTGATATCAGGAGTGTCTAGGCACAGGAAGTACACTGATGTCAGCAGTGTCTATGCACAGGAAGTGCACTGATATCAGGACAAGAAATGCTCTGATATCAGGAGTGCCTACAGGAAGTACACTAATATCAGGAGTGCCTAGGCACAGGAAGTACACTGATATCAGGATTGCCTACAAGAAGTGCACTGATATTAGGAGTTCCTAGGAACAGGAAGTAAACCGATATCTGGAGTGCCTAGGCACAGGAAGTACACTGATATCAGGAGTGTCTAGGCACAGGAAGTGCACTGACATCAGGAGTGCCTAGGCACAGGAAGTGTACTGATATCAGGAGTGCCTAGGCACAGGAAGTACACTGATATCAGAAGTGCCTACAGGAAGTGCATTGATATCAGGAGTGCGTAGGCACAGGAAGTACACTGATATCAGTAGTGCTTAGGCACTGGAATTGCACTGCTATCAGGTGTTCCTAGGCACAGGAAGTACATTGATATCAGGAACTTCTCTTATATCAGGAGTGCTTAGACGCAGGAAGTGCACTGATATCAGGAGTGCCTAGGCACAGGACGTTCTCTGATATCAGGAGTGCCTAGGCACAGGAAGTTATCTGATATCAGGAGTGCCTTGGCGCAGGAAGTGCACTGATATCAGGAGTGCCTAGGCACAGGAAGTACACTGATATCAGGAGTGCCTAGGCACACTGACATACCAGGAAGCGCCCTGGAATTTTGCAGGAGGAATTCAAGATAAAAGGTAGATTGTTCAGGATCCTTCTTGGGCACCATAAACATTTCTTCGCGTTTCTTACATCACAGCAAAGGTTCACTTTTTGAGTTCAGGTCCACTTTAAGCGGCCATTGCTGGCCTCCTTTTGCACAATTGCCGGCTTCCTGGCTGCCTTTGACCTCAGTATTTTCTGGCTACAACTTACAAATGATTGAACCCAGCAGGTCAATGTGACAGCCAGGCAACTTGCATTTTCAGAAGCAGAGGTCCTCCATACATGACTACATACATGGAATGTCAGAGGGATGGTTGATGATTTGTGTCGGACACTTACACACACAGGAGGACAGAACGCTCGATCCCACCTTACGTCCTCGGCGGTTACCTGGGAAGAGAAGAAGGAAAACCACCTTTCAGCTGATGTGGGACCTCAAGTTTCAGTCTTACTAAAATTGATAGAAAGCAGATAATTGTACACGTTATCTTGTCATTTAATGACGTTAAACAGATGGGCAAAAAAGATGTCCTGAGGCAAAGAGGAGGGACTCTGTGGAACTAGGGGGGGTGGTATTTGGGGGGTTTGATCAAGTGTAGTGCCCCTTGATTTTAAAGGCTGTGCACACCTGCACACACAGCCTGCTGTTCTCCTGTAGGACCTGGACATAGGGTTAGACCCTTCAATGCTCTCAAGACTCTTCAAAGCCTCCGGACTCCAGAACCCAATACAAGAGTTATCATTCCCAGACAACACTTGAACCTGCTTCAGTGAGAACCCTGTGTAAGATACACCTCCTCTAACACAGTGGCAGGGCCACCACTGTCACATGGGGTGTGGGCAACCTGCATAAACAAAGAATATCTTTCGGCTTGCCCTGACAGCACCGCTGCTCTGGCCTCACACTTCAGACCTCTCTCTGGTCCTCCAGACCACCCATCTCATCAAACTTTAGACTCTGCGTCTGTCTCTCTCTCACAGCTCCCTTCTACTCTGGCTCACGTCCTGACCTCTGGGCAGGGGACCTCCTGTTTCCCAGGTGGAGCCCTGCAATACAGATAGCCCCTTGATTATAAAGGCTACACACACAGCGTGCCGGTCTCCTGTAGGACCTGGACATAGGGTTAAAGGCTTCATCCCTCCCAAGACACTTCGAAGGCCCTGACCTCCAGAACCCAATGCAAGCGCTACCAATCCTGGAGAACACTTGAACCTACATCCGTGAAAACCCTTTGTGAGATGTACCTTCTCTAACACAGAGCCAGCATTGTCATAGGGGTTGTGGGCAGCCTGGAATATCTCTCGGCTTGCTCTGGCAGTGCCACTGCTCTGGCCTCACACTTCAGACCTCTGTCTGGTCCTCCAGACCATCTCACCAAATGTAACACTCTGTGTCTGTCTCTCAGCCCTCTCTCTCACAGCTCTCTGCTGCTCTGGCCTCACACTTCAGACCTCTCTCTGGTCCTCCAGACCATCTCACCAAATGTTACACTCTGTGTCTGTCTCTCTCTCACAGCTCTCTGCTGCTCTGGCATCACACTTCAGACCTCTCTCTGGTCCTCCAGACCATCTCACCAAATGTTACACTCTGTGTCTGTCTCTCTCTCACAGCTCTCTGCTGCTCTGGCCTCACACTTCAGACCTCTCTCTGGTCCTCCAGACCATCTCACCAAATGTTACACTCTGTGTCTGTCTCAAAAAACAATTTTCTCAGCTCAGAACCAACATTCTGGAGCCCCTAAACCTTCATCCATGAGAACCCTGTGTATGGTGTACCTCTTCTAACACAGTGGCGGGGCCCAGCACTGTCATAGGGGGTGTGGGCAGCCTGCAAACCAAGAAATATAATTATACTTGATAGGAAGGACTAAACAAGCAATTACCGTTGATGTGGGGGGGGGGGGGAGTTCCACTTTAAGTCATCTGAACTTACGGTTATTGTTGTAAACGCTGTGAAGAATAGTGAAAGGTTTTTAATTTCCTCCCCAAGAAGCTTCCGTGGGGACTTTACTCACAAAGAGTTCAATTTAAGAAGGTAGAGATGCCCCATTGGCAGGAGGTGCGTCTCCCCCCCCCCCCAGTCCTGGCTCAAGCCCATCATTGCTCTTCTAGGTCCCAGTTTTATGTTTTCGGACTCTTTTTGTACTTACAGAAATGTGTTAAGAAGACGAGTAGAAGCAGAATGAGGATAATGGGGCCACAGACGCTGATGATGATGGCATTCAGGTCCTGCACTGGTTGGGACACAGACGTCAGGATGTGCGTTAATGAAATCAGGAATTTGGGTGCGGCGTCCCGTTCTTCCTTATCAATCTTTTCTCTTTCCCAAGCTTTGTCCTCACTGTCTGGGGATTCTCCTGTATGTGGAATGAGACAACCGACTCCATATGTACACACCATATACACCAATCAATTATATATTTAGCTAGATCACTATATATTATCTGCAGAGAAAACCTGAGCGTTGTAAAGAAACAGGTCCACTTAATGGCCAACTCCAGCCAATACATATCACCCCCCCCTCCCCTCCCAATAAACGTATGTCCCTTAAACCCTTAAACCTGTGTAAGCTGCAATCATTGGTGCCTATATAGATCCTCTTTATCTCATCATTCCAGGGGGTGAACAGATTGGGATAGGGAGTTCAAGAGGATGGGAGAAGCTCTGGTGAAGTCTTGACAGCGAGAGGAGGGGGATGGTTTGGGTGATATTTTGAGTTGAGGTTGGTGATGGGGATAGAGTGGGGTAGAGTTGTGAATGGCCTTATATGGTGTTGTTAGTATCTTGAATTTTATTAGTTGAGCGAACTCAAGTCCGTGGAGGGATTGGCAGAATCCCTTCCCTGGCCTTCGCTCACTGTCCTCCACCTTTCTCTGCCAATTCCTCCCACTGGCCCCTGCAGAGTGGATGATACTCTGCAGGGGCCAGTGGGAGGAATTGGCAGAGAAAGGTGGAGGACAGTGATTGAAGGCCAGGAAAGGGATTGGCAAAAAGGGGTGGAGAACACTCTGCAGGGGTAAGTGAAGGGGTTGGCAGAGAGGTGTGGAGAACACTCTGCAGGGGCAAGTGAAGGGGTTGGCAGAGAGGGGTGGAGAACACTCTGCAGGGGCAAGTGAAGGGGTTGGCAGAGAGGGGTGGAGGACACTCTGCAGGGGCAAGTGATGGGACTGGCAGAGAGGGGTGGAGGACACTCTGCAGGGGTAAGTGAAGGGGTTGGCAAAGAGGGGTGGAGGACACTCTGCAGGGGCAAGTGAAGGGGTTGGCAGAGAGGGGTGGAGAACACTCTGCAGGGGCAAGTGAAGGGATTGGCAGAGAGGGGTGGAGAACACTCTTCAGGGGCAAGTGAAGGGATTGGCAGAGAGGGGTGGAGGACACTCTCCAGAGGCAAGTGATGGGACTGGCAGAGAGGGGTGGAGGACACTCTGTAGGGGCAAGTAAAGGGGTTGGCAGAGAAGAGTAGAGGACACTCTGCAGGGGCAAGTGATGGGATTGGCAGAGAGGGGTGGAGGACACTCTGCAGGGGTAAGTGAAAGGATTGGCAAAAAGGGATAGAGGACACTCTACAAGGGCCAGTGGAGGGATTGGCAAAGAGGAGTAGAGTACACTAAGCGGAAGCCAGTGGAGGGATTGGCAGAGATCGGTGGAGGACACTGAGCGGAGGCCAGTGTAAGGTTTGGCAGAGAAGGTGGAGGAGACTGAGCAGAGGCCAGTGAAAGGATTGGCAGAGAGGGGTTGAGGACACTGAATGGAGGCCAGTGGAAAGTGTGGAAAGTGTGGCAGAGAACGGTGAAGGAAACTCTGAAGGGATCAGAAGAGTAGAGTGGAGGACACTGAGTGGTTTGTAATGTGGATTAAACTAGATGAAGCATTCATAATAGACTGAAGAGCGGGCAGCCTGTGTAGAGGAAGGCCAAGGAGTAGGAGGGTGCAATAGTTGACAGAGGGGAGTTTTTGTTGTAGAGGTCGTCTATTACAGAAGAAGATAAGGCTTGGAGTGGTGAAGTTTCCTCTAGGTAAGGGTTTACTGGTTGGAAGGATGAGGGGTTGAAGACAGGTAGACCATGAAACTGATCAGATTTTTAATCCTTGCCTCCAATTTATACACCTCATTGTCCAAGCTGTATCCTTGTTTCGGCAAGTCTGAAAAAAGGTCTGTTCTCCTCACCTAAAATTATCAGAGCTTGACTCATCTCCTCCTCTCCAGATGGAGTCCTTGCTTTGCAATAGATCTTGCTTGGTCCCGGAGTATAATCAAACTGGAACGTGGCCGCTTCCTTGCCGTGGACCGTCATATTTTTCACGATTCTGTCCCCCTGGATGAGCTCATAGTGGATGACCTGAGGTCCACGTTCGGAGATGCAGGTGATGTTGAAGCTATGTCCTATTGCGATGATGCTGATATTGGGCATGGATAGAGACTCTGCAAACAGAACAGTGAAATGGCTAGAACTATCTTCCAGGGCTGCCGGTCTTCATCTGAGGTCCCACCAGGGGCGGACTGACCATTCGAGCACTCGGACACTGCCCGAGGGCCCGGGGTCAGTAGGGGGCCCCATGAAATGCCTTTTTTATAGACTTTTTTTGGTTGTGCTTTGAGTGTGGGCAAGGACACAGGGGCCTCATGATCCCCTATTGCCCGGGGGGCCCCATGAGTTGACAGTCCACCCCTCGGTCCCACCCACCTTCTTCTGTCGAGGTTCCTGCTGTCACCGCAACTGCAAGAACTTGTGAGAACGTAGAAGCTGGTGACACAAGAAGCTCAGCTGAAAAAGCAACCCCCTGCTGGATCAAACCTTGTCTCCTCCACAGGGAAGTTGCTCTCCAAGGGTTCTCCATGCTGAACTCCAGACATATAGAACAACAAAAATCAAGGCAGTTGTGTTTTTTTTTTTGTACAGTAACTAGATTCAGAGCTCATAATAAATGAGTCCAGACACTCCACCTCAACAGATCGGGACATCTGATGTAAGGGGGCGCTCTGATGGGGACATCTCTTGTAAATTGGATGATGGAGATTACACCCCCAGATCAGATAGGCTAGATCCAGCCCTGGGCTTTATGTCTACACCAGGGGGGATTTTATGGGAATATTGTTGCTGTGACGAATGGTCTGGTGACAGGTTCTCTTTGAGTTTTAGGTGGAGATCACTTACTTGTTATGTGTTGAGGCTGTATATTTTCGGGGATGGACCGGAGCTGCTTCTTGGTGACAGTTGATTGTATTCCAGTGGAGTGATGTTCACTGCCGATCGCTGAATGGTGCACTGAAAAGCAAAGTCTATGACTGGTATACATAGAAATGTTTGGTGCTACAGTATGGATCAGGGGCGGACTGACAACTCTTGGGGCCCCCGGGCAATAGGGGATCATGGGGCCCCTGTGTGCTCACCCACACCCAAAAAAGCCTATGAAAAAGCCAATTAAAGGTACCAGGGGCATCTCATGGGGCCCCCTACTGACCCCGGGCCCTCGGGCAGTGCCCGAGTGCTCCAATGTCAGTCCACCCCTGGTAGGGATACTGAAAATACATTAATGTCAACCCGGCACAGCAACACTCAGTCAGAGTGGATTGGAGGAGCGAGGAAACGTCTTCACATTACGGGACAAGTCCAGCTGAATGTAGACATGTGCAGAACAAAACAAATTCATTTAATTTTGTTTATTGGTCTTTGAATTCAATTCTAATCGAGGCACTCTGATGGGGACACTGATGTAAGGGGGCACTCTAATGGGGACATCTGATGTAAGGAGGCACTCTGATGGAGACACCTGATGTAAGGAGGCACTCTGATGGAGACACTTGATGTAAGGGGGCACTCTGATGGGGACATCTGATATAAGGGCGCTCTGATGGGGACACCTGATGTAAGGAGGCACTCTGATGGAGACACCTGATGTAAGGAGGCACTCTGATGGGGACACCTGATGTAAGGGGGCACTCTGATGGGGACACCTGATGTAAGGAGGCACTCTGATGGAGACACCTGATGTAAGGGGGCACTCTGATGGGGACATCTGATGAAAGGAGGCACTCTGATGGGGACACCTGATGTAAGGAGGCACTCTGATGGGGACACCTGATGTAAGGAGGCACTCTGATGGAGACACCTGATGTAAGGGGGCACTTGGATGAGGACACCTGATGTAAGGAGGCACTCTGATGGGGACATCTGATATAAGGGGGCACTCTGATGGAGACACCTGATGTAAGGGGCACTCTGATGGGGACATCTGATGTAAGGGGGCACTCTGATGGGGACATCTGATATAAGGGGGCACTCTGATGGAGACACCTGATGTAAGGGGAAACTCTGATGGGGACATCTGATGTAAGGAGGCACTCTGATGGGGACACCTGATTTAAGAGGGCGCTCTGATGGGGACACCTGATGTAAGGAGGTACTCTGATGGGGACACCTGATGTAAGGAGGCACTCTGATGGGGACACCTGATGTAAGGGGGCACTCTGATGGAGACACCTGATGTAAGGGGGCACTCTGATGGAGACACTTGATGTAAGGGGGCACTCTGATGGGGACATCTGATATAAGGGGGCACTCTGATGGAGACACCTGATGTAAGGGGATACTCTGATGGGGACACTGATGTAAGAGGACACTCTGATAGGGACATCTGATGTAAGGAGGCACTCTGCTGGGGACACCTGATGTAAGGAGGCACTCTGATGGGGACACCTGATGTAAGGGGCACTCTGATGGGGACACCTGATGTAAGAGGTCACTCTGATGGGGACACCTGATGTAAGGAGGCACTCTGATGGGGACACCTGATGTAAGGGGGCACTCTGATGGAGACACCTGATGTAAGGGGGCACTCTGATGGAGACACTTGATGTAAGGGGGCACTCTGATGGGGACATCTGATATAAGGGGGCACTCTGATGGAGACACCTGATGTAAGGGGCACTCTGATGGGGACACCTGATGTAAGGGGATACTCTGATGAGGACACTCTGATAGGGACATCTGATGTAAGGAGGCACTCTGCTGGGGACATCTGATGTAAGGGGGCACTCTGATGGGGACATTTCTTGTAAATTGGATGATGGAGATTACACCCCCAGATCAGATAGGCTAGATCCAGCCCTGGGCTTTATGTCTACACCAGGGGGGATTTTATGGGAATATTGTTGCTGTGACGAATGGTCTGGTGACAGGTTCTCTTTGAGTTTTAGGTGGAGATCACTTACTTGTTATGTGTTGAGGCTGTATCTTTTCGGGGATGGACCGGAGCTGCTTCTTGGTGACAGTTGATTGTATTCCAGTGGAGTGATGTTCACTGCCGATCGCTGAATGGTGCACTGAAAAGCAAAGTCTATGACTGGTATACATAGAAATGTTCAGTGCTACAGTATGGATCAGGGGCGGACTGACAACTCATGGGGCCCCCGGGCAATAGGGGATCATGGGGCCCCTGTGTGCTCACCCACACCCAAAAAAGCCTATGAAAAAGCCAATTAAAGGTACCAGGGGCATCTCATGGGGCCCCCTACTGACCCCGGGCCCTCGGGCAGTGCCCGAGTGCTCCAATGTCAGTCCACCCCTGGTATGGATACTGAAAATACATTAATGTCAACCCCGGCACAGCAACACTCAGTCAGAGTGGATTGGAGGAGCGAGGAAACGTCTTCACATTACGGGACAAGTCCAGCTGAATGTAGACATGTGCAGAACAAAACAAATTCATTTAATTTTGTTTATTGGTCTTTGAATTCAATTCTAATCGAGGCACTCTGATGGGGACACTGATGTAAGGGGGCACTCTAATGGGGACATCTGATGTAAGGAGGCACTCTGATGGAGACACCTGATGTAAGGGGGCACTCTGATGGAGACACTTGATGTAAGGGGGCACTCTGATGGGTACATCTGATATAAGGGCGCTCTGATGGGGACACCTGATGTAAGGAGGCACTCTGATGGGGACATCTGATGTAAGGAGGCACTCTGATGGAGACACCTGATGTAAGGAGGCACTCTGATGGGGACACCTGATGTAAGGAGGCACTCTGATGGAGACACCTAATGTAAGGGGGCACTCTGATGGGGACATCTGATGAAAGGAGGCACTCTGATGGGGACACCTGATGTAAGGAGGCACTCTGATGGGGACACCTGATGTAAGGAGGCACTCTGATGGAGACACCTGATGTAAGGGGGCACTTGGATGAGGACACCTGATGTAAGGAGGCACTCTGATGGGGACATCTGATATAAGGGGGCACTCTGATGGAGACACCTGATGTAAGGGGCACTCTGATGGGGACATCTGATGTAAGGGGGCACTCTGATGGGGACATCTGATGTAAGGGGAAACTCTGATGGGGACATCTGATGTAAGGAGGCACTCTGATGGGGACACCTGATTTAAGAGGGCGCTCTGATGGGGACACCTGATGTAAGGAGGCACTCTGATGGGGACACCTGATGTAAGGAGGCACTCTGATGGGGACACCTGATGTAAGGGGGCACTCTGATGGAGACACCTGATGTAAGGGGGCACTCTGATGGAGACACTTGATGTAAGGGGGCACTCTGATGGGGACATCTGATATAAGGGGGCACTCTGATGGAGACACCTGATGTAAGGGGGCACTCTGATGGGGACACCTGATGTAAGGGGATACTCTGATGGGGACACTGATGTAAGAGGACACTCTGATAGGGACATCTGATGTAAGGAGGCACTCTGATGGGGACACCTGATGTAAGGAGGCACTCTGATGGGGACACCTGATGTAAGGGGCACTCTGATGGGGGCACCTGATGTAAGAGGTCACTCTGATGGGGACACCTGATGTAAGGAGGCACTCTGATGGGGACACCTGATGTAAGGGGGCACTCTGATGGAGACACCTGATGTAAGGGGGCACTCTGATGGGGACATCTGATATAAGGGGGCACTCTGATGGAGACACCTGATGTAAGGGGCACTCTGATGGGGACACCTGATGTAAGGGGATACTCTGATGAGGACACTCTGATAGGGACATCTGATGTAAGGAGGCACTCTGCTGGGGACATCTGATGTAAGGGGGCACTCTGATGGGGACATTTCTTGTAAATTGGATGATGGAGATTACACCCCCAGATCAGTTAGGCTAGATCCAGCCCTGGGCTTTATGTCTACACCAGGGGGGATTTTATGGGAATATTGTTGCTGTGACGAATGGTCTGGTGACAGGTTCTCTTTGAGTTTTAGGTGGAGATCACTTACTTGTTATGTGTTGAGGCTGTATCTTTTCGGGGATGGACCGGAGCTGCTTCTTGGTGACAGTTGATTGTATTCCAGTGGAGTGATGTTCACTGCCGATCGCTGAATGGTGCACTGAAAAGCAAAGTCTATGACTGGTATACATAGAAATGTTCAGTGCTACAGTATGGATCATTGGCGGACTGACAACTCATGGGGCCCCCGGGCAATAGGGGATCATGGGGCCCCTGTGTGCTCACCCACACCCAAAAAAGCCTATGAAAAAGCCAATTAAAGGTACCAGGGGCATCTCATGGGGCCCCCTACTGACCCCGGGCCCTTGGGCAGTGCCCGAGTGCTCCAATGCTCAGTCCACCCCTGGTAGGGATACTGAAAATACATTGATGTCAACCCCGGCACAGCAACACTCAGTCAGAGTGGATTGGAGGAGCGAGGAAACGTCTTCACATTACGGGACAAGTCCAGCTGAATGTAGACATGTGCAGAACAAAACAAATTCATTTAATTTTGTTTATTGGTCTTTGAATTCAATTCTAATCGAGGCACTCTGATGGGGACATCTGATGTAAGGAGGCACTCTGATAGGGACATCTGATGTAAGGAGGCACTCTGCTGGGGACACCTGATGTAAGGAGGCACTCTGATGGGGACACCTGATGTAAGGAGGCACTCTGATGGGGACACCTGATGTAAGGGGCACTCTGATGGGGACACCTGATGTAAGAGGTCACTCTGATGAGGACATCTGATCTAAGAGGGGACTCTGATGGGGACACATGATGTAAGGGGACACTCTGATGGGGACACCTAATATAAGGCGGGCACTCTGATGGGGACACCTGATGTAAGGAGCACTCTGATGGGGACACCTGATGTAATGGGGCACTCTGATGGGGACACCTGATGTAATGGGGCACTCTGATGGAGATACCTGATGTAAGGGGGCGCTCTGATGGGGATACCTGATGTAAGGAGCACTCTGATGGGGACACCTGATGTAATGGGGCACTCTGATGGGGACACCTGATGTAAGGGGGCGCTCTGATGGGGATACCTGATGTAAGGGGGCGCTCTGATGGGGATACCTGATGTAAGGGGGTATTCTGATGGGGACACCTGATGTAAGGGGGTACTCTGATGGGGACATCTCTTGTAAATTGGGGGATAGGGACTACATTCACAGATCAGATAGGCTAGATCCAGTCCTGGATGTCTTATGTCTACACAAGGGGGCATTGTACAGGGCAGTTATCTCACGTGAATATTGTTGCTGTGACAAATGGTCTGGTGACAGGTTCTCTTTGAGTTTTAGGTGGAGTTCACTTACTTGTTATGTGTTGAGGCTGCATCTTTTGGGGGATGGACCGGAGCTGCTTCTTGATGACAGTTGATTGTATTTCAGTGGAGTGATGCTCTCTGCCGATCGTTGAATGGTGCACTGAAAAGCAAAGTCTATGACTGGTATACATAGAAATGTTCGGTGCTTGCCTGCGGATCCTGATAATGTGCACAGCAATGTTTGTAGGGAAAAGACCAAAACTTTTCTTGTGTCTCACTGGGAGTAAAACGATCAATGCGAACTGACATCCCCCCTAGGCAGCAGACCTGCTGAATGTAGACATCTGATATAAGGAGGCACTCTGATGGGGACATCTGATATAAGGAGGCACTCTGATGGGGACATCTGATGTAAGGGGGCACTCTGATGGGGACATCTGATGTAAGGGGGCACTCTGATGGGGACATCTGATGTAAGGGGGCACTCTGATGGGGACATCTGATGTAAGGGGGCACTCTGATGGGGACACCTGATGTAAGGAGGCACTCTGATGGGGACATCTGATATAAGGAGGCACTCTGATGGGGACATCTGATGTAAGGGGGCACTCTGATGGGGACATCTGATATAAGGAGGCACTCTGATGGGGACATCTGATGTAAGGGGGCACTCTGATGGAGACATCAGATGTAAGGGGGCACTCTGATGGGGATACCTGATATAGGGGCACTCTAATGGGGACACCTGATGTAAGGGGGAACTCTGACATCTGATGTGAGGGGGCACTCTGATGGAGACACCTGATGTAAGTGGGCGCTCTGATGGGGGATGGGGACCACACCTCCAGATCAGATAGGCTAGATCCAGTCCTGGGATTTTTACACAAGGGGGGATTTTACAGGGCAGTTATCTCACGGGAATATTGTTGCTGTGACGAATGGTCTGGTGACAGGTTCTCTTTGAGTTTTTGGTGGAGATCACTTACTTGTTATGTGTTGAGGTTGCGTCTTTTCGGGGATGGACTGGAGCTGCTTCTTGGTGACAGTTGATTGTATTCCAGTGGAGTGATGTTCACTGCCGATCGTTGAATGGTGCACTGAAAAGCAAAGTCTATGACTGGTATACATAGAAATGTTCGGTGCTCGCCTGCAGATCCTAATCATGGACACAGCAATGTTTGTAGGGAAAAGACCAAAACTTTTCTTGCGTCTCATTGGGAGTATAACGATCGATGCAAAGTGACATCCCCCATAGGCAGCAGACCTGTATCCTACCATCTATGGAACAAATGAATCCTAATACACCTACAGTATGGATACTGAAAATACATTGATGTCAACACTCAGAGTGGATTGGAGGAGCGAGGAAACGTCTTCACATTACGCAATGAGTCCAGTTAAATGTTTTGTTTTATTTAGTTTCGTTTTTTAAATAATTTAGTTTCGTTTGTTTTTGGAATTCATTTAGTTTATTTTTTTTTTAATTCAATTAAAACTAAATTTGGCCGAATTCAGAAAATTCAAATCGGAATTCGAATTCAGTTTGGTGTTTGACGTCAAATTTATTCTATTTGAAATTTGAATTTTGTAAGATGGTTTTCTTTTTTCTATTTTATTTTATTCTATTGTTTTTTTTCTATTCTATTTTATTATATTATTTTCTTCTTTTTTTTTTAAATTCTATTATTTTCTAGTCTAAACTAAGCTATTTGAATTTAAAAAAAACGCACATCTAGTTGAGTATGTCTGACTAATACTAGCTGGTTCTCAAGTGTGCATTTTAAACCTGTGGTTAGCTGTTTGCCTGGAGTTCAGCTTTAAGTTGGGAGGGTAGCCATTCATGTAGGTAAGAACCAGGGGCGGACTGACCATTCGGAATCTCGGGCACTGCCCGAGGGCCCGGGTCAGTAAGGGGCCCCATGAAATGCCCCTGGTACCTTTCATAGGCTTTTTTGGGTGTGGTTTGAGTGTGGGCAAGCACACAGGGGCCCCATGAGCTGCCAGTCCGCCCCTGGTAAGAACCAACTGTCCTCATAGCAAGACTTCTGCCAGTGGTTGGGGTGGAGAAAACAAGAGGCCAGCTCCAGTAAATCAGGAGGGAACAACAGAGACTGGGTCAGATTTGAAAACCTATCCAATTACTGGCTGCCCCCAGCAGCATCCTCTTGGCTCTAATGGCCCTACTGGGTAGGGAGAGAGAAGGAGCAATGTCAGTGAAAGGTGCCTGAAGTGAAAGGAAAGAGTAGGTTCCCCATACAGGGCTTCTCTGTCTTCCAGTGGAGGGACTCGAGTGCCCTACACAAAGCCTTGACCTCAACCCTACTAAACACCTTTGGGATGAATTAGAATTGTGAGCCAGGTCTTCTCATCCAACATCTAACCTCACAATTGGGGGCCAATTCCCACACACGCCCTCCAAAACCTTATGGAAATCCATCCCAGAAGAGTGGAGGATGTTATAGCCACAAAGGGGGCACCTCTATATTAATGGCCATGGTTCTGGAACAGAAGGTCAAACAAGCTCATATAGGTGTGATGGATGGAGGAACAGGAATGTCCTGCACAGAGCCCTGACCTCAATCCTATTGAACGCTTTTGGGGTGAATTGGAACACCGGTTGTGAGCAAGGTCGTCTCATCCATCATCAGTACCTGACCTCCCAAATGGGCAAAAATTCCCACAGACACCCTCCAAAAGCTTGTGGAAATCCATCCCAGAAGAATGGAGGATGTTATAGCCACAAAGGGGGCTCCTCCATATTAATGGCCATGGCTCTGGAATGGGATGTCCAACAAGCTCATATAGGTGTGATGGATGGTGGAACAGGAATGTCCTGCACAGAGCCCTGACCTCAACCCTACTGAATGATTTTGGAGTGAATTGGAACACCAATTGTGAGCCGGGTCTTCTCATCAGTACCTGACCTCACAAATGGGCAAAAATTCCCACAGACACCCTCCAAAAGCTTGTGGAAATCCTTCCCAGAAGAGTGGAGGATGTTATATTCAGAAAGGGGGTGCCTCCATATTAATGGCCATGGTTCAGGAATGGGATGTCCAACAAGCTCATATACTGTAGGTGCGATGGATGGAAGAACAGGAATGTCCTGCACAGAGCACTGACCTCAACCCTACTGAATAATTTTGGAGTGATTTTGAACACCGATTGTGAGCCGGGCCTTCTCACCAGTACCTGACCTCACAAAAGGGCACAAATTCCCACAGACACCCTCCAAAATCTTGTAGAAATCCTTCCAAGAAGAGTGTAGGCAGTTAAGCTACAAAAGGGGCATTTCTCTATTAATGGCCATGAAGGGGGTGACACTTTTATACTAATGGCCATGAGGGGGCATCTCCATTGTAATGGCCATGGTTTTGGAGTGGGATGTAAGGGGGCACTCTGATCGGGACATCTGATGTAAAGGGCTCTTTGATGGGGACATCTGATGTAAGGGGGCACTCAGATGGCGACATCGGATGTAAGGGGGCACTCTGATGGGGACATTTGATGTAAGGGGGCACTCTGATGGGGACATCTGATGTAAGGGGGCACTATGATGGGGACATCTGATGTAAAGGGCTCTTTGATGGGGACATCTGATATAAGGGGGTACTCAGATGGAGACATCTTATGTAAGGGGGCACTCTGATGGGGACATCTGATGTAAGGGGGCATCTGATGGGGACATCTGAAGTAAGGGGGCACTCTGATGGGGGATGGGGACTACACCCCCAGATCAGATCAGATAGGCTAGATCCAGCCCTGGGCTTTATGTCTACACAATGGGGCATTTTACGGGAATATTGTTGCTGTGACGAATGGTCTGGTGACAGGTTCTCTTTGAGTTTTTGGTGGAGATCACTTACTTGTTATGTGTTGAGGCTGCGTCTTTTCGGGGATGGACCGGAGCTGCTTCTTGGTGACAGCTGACTGTATTCCAGTGGAGTGATGCTCTCTGCCGATCGTTGAATGGTGCACTGAAAAGCAAAGTCTATGACTGGTATACATAGAAATGTTCGGTGCTCGCCTGCGGATCCTAATCATGGGCACAGCAATGTTTGTAGGGAAAAGACCAAAACGTTTCGTGTGTCTCATTTGGAGTAAAACGATCGATGCAAAGTGACATCCCCCGTAGGCAGCAGACCTGTATCCTACCATCTATGGAACAAATGAATCCTAATACACCTACAGTATGGATACTGAAAATACATTGATGTCAACACTCAGCGTGGATTGGAGGAGCGAGGAAACGTCTTCACATTACGGGACAGGTCCAGCTAAATGTTTTGTTTTATTTAGTTTTGTTATTTAAATAATTTTGTTTCGTTTATTTGTTTTTTAATTCAATTAAAATTAAATTCGTCCGAATTCAGAAAATTCAAATCGAAATTCAAGTTCAAAGTCCAGCTGAATGTAGACATGTGCAGAACAAAAAAAATTTGTTTAATTGATTAAATAATTTAGTTTCGTTTAATTTGTCTTTCGGAATTTGTTTCATTTCATTTCTTTGTTTTTTAATTCAATTCTAATTCCATTCAACCGAATTCAGTAAATTCAAATCGGAATTCGAATTTGAAATGGAATTCGAATCTGAATTTATTCTATTCGAAATTCTAATTATGGAAGATGGGTTTATTCTTTCTATTTTATGCTTTTCTATTCTACTCTATTGTTTTTTTCTATTCTATTATTTTCTATTTTTTCTATTCTAGTCCATTCTAACCTATTTGAATTCAAAATGATTCTATTTAAAATTTTGGAAACCAGTTATATTCTTTCTATTTTATTCTGTTCTGTTACAGTGCCTTGAAAAAGTATTCTCACCCCTTGAAATTTTCCACATTTTGTCATGTTACAATGTATCCCCCCCCATGTTGTCATGTTACAATGTATTTATTGGGATTGGATGTGATGGACCGACACAAAGAGGCTCATAATTGTGAAGTGGAAGGAAAATGAGAAATGGTTTCCAACATTTGTGACCAATAAATCTGTGAGAAGTGTGGCGGCATTTGTATTCGGCCCCCCGGAGTCAATACTTTGTAGGACCCCCTTTGGCTGTAATTCCAGCTGCAAGTCTTTTGGGGATGTCTCTTTGCACATCTAGAGGGACATTTCTGCCCATTCTTCTTTGCAGAATCGCTCAAGCTGTCAGATTGGATGGAGAGCATCTGGGCACAGCAATTTTCAGGTCTGGCCACAGATTCTCCATTGGATTTGGGTCTGGACTGTGACTGGGCCATTCTAACACCTGAAGATGCTTTGATCTAAACCAGGCATCACTAAATGGTGGACCGTGGTCAGAATACGGACCGGGTGACAGTCCTGTCCACACCACTTAGCAGCCTGAGTGGACTTCTCTCCTCCTGCCGCTGCAGCTGTTGGAATTCGGGAGGAATGGCAGGGTGGACTCCTATTCTGTATGAACTCGCCTGCCACCGACGTAGTCTCTGCTGCCATTGAAGTCACAGCCGGGAAGAGGGCGGGAGGAATGGAAGGAAGGACTCCTCTCCTGAATGTACCAGCTTGCTGCCACCACTGAACTCAGGGCAGGGGGGAGATCAGGAGACACTGCAGGTCTACAGGGGGAGCGCGGGAGAAGAGTTGGGCAGCTTACGCCCCCAGAGGAGACCTTTTGTGCCTCCCGCCCTCCTCCCTGCTCTGAGTTCAGCGGCAAGACACTACATTCAGAAGAGGAGTCCTCCAACCTGACCTGTGGTGACCAATCACAATGCACTGCCAGGGCACAGCCTGCCGAACGCTCTTACCGTTCGTGTGTTCAGAGAACACACAAATGGCCGATGTTCAAGTCGAACTAATGCAGGCCATACACGGTTCGAATTCCGAACGATTTTTCGTCTGAAAATCGAAAACGTTCGCTCTGTAATCCGATGGCGCCATCAATGATTTCAAAAATTGGCCGACCGAGTCATAAAGTTCACCCCATAGAACAGATGAAAATTCTGCTCCTTCCAGGTCACGACTCATGGCGCATATTCTTTTCGGAAAAACGATCGTACGATTTGACCATCATTGAGTCGAAAATCGGTTGTTTTTCACAGATTTTCCAACATGCCCGATCGCCGAAAAGGGGAGGAACCACGAAAATCGTCCGGTGCCATTGACCCCACTAACAGAGCGAAAATTGGCCGATTATTCTTAGGTCTGATTTTCAGACGAAAAATGGGTCGAATTTCAACCAATGTATGGCCGGCTTTAGGCTCACTAAAAAATGCATTCTGATCTTTTGTATTAATTGATCCTCGCTTTTAGATTGTAAGCTCTGGGGAGCAGGGCCCTCTGTTTCCTCCTGTATTGGCTTGTATTGCACGTGTACTGTCTGTGCTCACGTTGTAAAGCGCTGCGCAAACCGTTGGTGCAATATAAATCCTGTATAATAAATAATGTGGAGCTTTTTACTGAATACACCGGCATCATCCCAACAATATACAAATGACAGAAAACTATATTTTTTTTCGTCCTTTTGGGAACATCCATGACCCATCAGAAGTCCCTTTTACCTGTATGGATGGCAGAGGTCATGTCAGTGCTGGCTGCAATGTCCACAGAACTCTCATCCGTGTGTCCGTCCATGTGTCCATCCATGTGTCCATCCGTGTGTCCGTCCATGTGTACGTCCGTGTGTCCATCCATGTGTACGTCCGTGTGTCCGTCTGTGTGTCCGCCCGTGTGTCCATCCGTGTGTCTGTCCGTGAAAGCATCTAAAAGTAAGAAGAGAAGAGGGAGGAGACCCAATAGACCTCCATTAGAAGTGGACGTAATGAAGCTTGGCAATGCCTTGTGTGTTTTGATTTTTCTATTTGTTTTAAAAGGGCTCAGTAGTACCCCAGCTCAGTATTAAGTCTGCTGAGCAGATCCCCAGCTCATTAATACTCCTGCTCACCAGATCCCTAGCTCATTAATACCCCCCACTCACCAGATTCCCAGCTCATTAATACCCCCCGCTCAGCAGATCCCCAGCTCATTAATACACCCGCTCAGCAGATCCCCAGCTCATTAACATACCCGATCAGCAGATCCCCAGCTCATTAACATACCCGCTCAGCAGATCCCCAGCTCATTAATACCCCCGCTCAGCAGATCCCCAGCTCATTAATACCCCTGCTCAGCAGATCCCCAGCTCATTAATACCCCCCGCTCAGCAGATCCCCAGCTCATTAATACACCCGCTCAGCAGATCCCCAGCTCATTAACATACCCGCTCAGCAGATCCCCAGCTCATTAACATACCCGCTCAGCAGATCCCCAGCTCATTAATACCCCCGCTCAGCAGATCTCCAGCTCATTAATACCCCCGCTCAGCAGATCCCCAGCTCATTAATACATCCCGCTCAGCAGATCCCCAGCTCACTAATACCCCCCGCTCAGCAGATCCCCAGCTCATTAATACCCCCCGCTCAGCAGATTCCCAGCTCATTAATACCTCCCACTCAGCAGATCCCCAGCTCATTAGTACCCCCGCTCAGCAGATCCCCAGCTTATTAGAACCCTCACTGAGCAGATCCCCAGCTCAATAATACCCTCACTCAGCAGATCCCCAGCTCATAAGTACCCCTGCTGAGCAGATCCCCAGCTCATTAGTACCCACAGCTCTGCAGATCCCCAGCTCATTAGTATCCCCACTCAGCAGATCCCCAGCATATTAGAACCCTCACTGAGCAGATCCCCAACTCACTTGGTACCCTCACTCAGCAGATATCGAGCTCATTAGTACCCTTATTCAGCAGCTGCCCTGCTCAGTAGTACCTGCAGCTCTGCTGATGCCCTTCCCAGTAGTACCTCCAGCTTTACTCAGTAGTAACCCCCAGATATGCTTATCCCCTGTTCAGTAGTACCCCAGTTCAGCAGATCCCCAGCTCATTAGTACCCTCACTCAGCAGATCCCCAGATCATTAGTACCCCCGCTCAGCAGATCCCTAGCTTATTAGTACCCCCACTCAGCAGATCCCCAGCTTATTAGAACCCTCACTGAGCAGATCCCCAGCTCATTAATATCCTCAGTCAGCAGTTCCCCAGCTCATTAGTACCCTTGCTCAGCAGATCCCCAGCTCATTAATGCCCTCATTTAGCAGATCCCCAGCTCACTTGGTACCCTCACTCAGCAGATACTGGGACACATTAGTACCCACATCCAGCAGCTGCCCTGCTCAGTAGCACCTGCAGCTCTGCTGATGCCCTACCCAGTAGTACCCCCAGCTCCACTCAGAAGTACCCCCAGATCTGCTGATCCCCTGCTCAGTAGTACCTGCAGCTCTGCTAATGTGAGTACTGATGACCCTGGGTAGAGAAGAGACTGTAGGAGATGGCTGTGAAGTGCTGCACATGCTTTCACCTGAGACTACTGCGGACCATCCATTATATGTGATTAACTGTATATGTAAAGTGACTCCATATTGTATGTCCTTGTGATGTGACTGTCTTGCCATGACACTAGCAAAGTGCAATGAAGCGGTGTAGGGAGGATAGTATCTCCTGCTCAAGTTCCTCTCTTTTAAAAGAAACATGAATAATTACAGTACGTTCAGACGGGATCCCTCTGTGGATATGAAGGTCTATGGCCAGGAACGTCATGAGGAGGCCTACGAGAAGTAGCATGGCACAAGATGGTGGAGGGGTCGGCCTCAGCTGGTAGGATTGGGTTCTAGCAGGGCTGGAATGGGCGTAGGGCCTTGCGCTTGGGTGCCGGAACTAGCCAACCACGAAGCCCTTCATACGCGCTCTTAACCAATTGTCTTCAAAAAATGCAATTGTTTTCCTCTAAATCTGACCCATTCATTCATAAATGACCTTCATTCACCAAAAGTCTCTTACCTTCATGGGTGACCATCTGCGGCTCCTCCGTGGTGAATCCAGCTGTGATGGGTGTGCTGGCCGCACTGACAGCCACTGAAAGTAGGGAAAAATAAGACAACCAATCAGTAGCCATCATTCTTTTTTATAATTACGCTAAGGTGACTAAGATGAAATCTGATTGGTTGGGGGAAGAGGAGGGGCGGAGGTTCCTGAAAAGTCCAGAAACTGCAAAGGGACGGTTCACACCAAAACGCGTTGTGGTGGGTCGCCATTTCAAGTTAATTTCACCCCAATGTACGCCTGCGGCGTCCTGCTACAGATCTCTGTTATAATAGGACATGTGAGGAGTGCTGACAATCTATTCAAATGTTGTGTTCAGGGGCGGACTGACAACTCATGGGGCCCCCGGGCAATAGGGGATCATGGGGCCACTGTGTCCTTGCCCACACTCAAACCACACCCAAAAAAAGCCTATGAAAGGCACCAGGGGCATCTCATGGGGCCCTCTACTGACCCTGGAACCCTGTTCCCAAATGGTCAGTCCGCCCCTGGTTGTGTCTACAGCACAGGAAGTGAAGGGAAGTGAAGATGCTTAATTTGAGGTATCGATGGTGCCATCTTAATGTCAGTGAATGGACAAGTGGCGGTATTGATGGATGATGCAACTTTATTGGTAGTGATTGGACACATGGTGGTATTGATGGCCATCTTATTGCCAGTGATTGGACAGAGGTGCTAACATTCTAAATGGTTTACAGGTCTGTATACCCGCTGTGCCCATTATGAGGGGTTCCCAACGTCCATGTGCTGAGTTCCCGGGCCTGTACACCCGCTGTGCCCATTATGAGGGGTTCCCCCATCCCTGTGCTGAGTTCCCGGGCCTGTACACCCGCTGTGCCCATTATGAGGGGTTCCCCCATCCTTGTGCTGAGTTCCCGGGCCTGTACACCCGCTGTGCCCATTATGAGGGGTTCCCCCATCCCTGTGCTGAGTTCCCGGGCCTGTACACCCGCTGTGCCCATTATGAGGGGTTCCCACCGTCCATGTGCAGAGTTCCTGGGTCTGTACACCCGCTGTGCCCATTATGAGGGGTTCCCACCGTCCATGTGCTGAGTTCCCGGGTCTGTACACTCGCTGTGCCCATTATGAGGGGTTCCTACCTTCCCTGTGCTGAGTTCCCAGGACTGTACACCCGCTGTACCCATTATGAGGGGTTCCCAATGTCCATGTGCTGAGTTCCCAGGCCTGTACACCCACTGTGCCCATTATGAGGGGTTCCCACCGTCCATGTGCTGAGTTCCCGGGTCTATACACTCGCTGTGCCCATTATGAGGGGTTCCCACCATCCCCGTGCTGAGTTCTTGGGTCTGCACTCCCATGGTGCCCATTATGAGGGGTTTCCACCATCCCTGTGCTGAGTTTCCAGGTCTGTACACCCGCTGTGCCCATTATGAAGGGCTCCTTCGCTGGGGATTTGATGTATTTTATATTATGGAGAATTTATTAGGAGGAACATGATGAACACAGGTGGATGGGAAATCTGTTGTAGTATTCAATACATAGAAGAAAACAAGAGGCTTCCACAACCACCAGGCCCTATCATCATAAATCATCTTTTGGGAAGACTGACCCTTTAAATAGGTACAAACATTTCTTTGGTTTGCTCGTGGCATCCTCTTAATGTTTTCTTTCCATCAAACATAAAGGTCACAGTTGTGGAGGGCAAAGCAGTGGATGGGAGTCCAGAAGAGAGGTAGTTAGGAGTCCAGAAGAGGGGTAGAAGAGAGGCCAGAAGAGGGGTAGATGGGAGTCCAGAAGAGGTGTAGAAGGGAGGCCAGATGAGGGGTAGATGGGAGTCTACAAGAGGGGTAGATGGGAGTCTAAAAGAGGGGTAGATGGGAGTCTACAAGAGGGGTAAATGGGAGGCCAGAACAGGTGTAGAAGGGAGGCCAGAAGAGGAGTAGTAAGGAGGCCAGAGGAGGGGTAGATGGGAGTCCAGAAGAGGGATAGATGGGAGACCAGAAGAGGGGTAGATGGGAGACCAGAAGAGGGGTAGATGGGAGACCAGAAGAGGGGTAGTTGGGAGTTTAGAGGAGAGGTAGTTGGGAGTCCAGAAGAGGGGTAGATAGGAGTCCAGAAGAGGGGTAGATAGGAGTTCAGAAGAGGAGTAGATAGGAGGCCAGAAGAGGAGAAGATGGGAGTCCAGAGGAGGGATAGTTGGGAGTCTAGAGAAGGAACAGATGGGAGTCTAGAAGAGAGGTAGATAGGAGGCCAGAAGAGGGGTAGATGGGAGTCCAGAGGAGGAGTAGATGGGAGTCTAGAAGAGGGGTAGTTAGGAGGCCAGAAGAGGGGTAGATGGGAGTCCAGAGGAGGGATAGTTGGGAGTCCAGAGAAGGAACAGATGGGAGTCTAGAAGAGAGGTAGATAGGAGGCCAGAAGAGGGGTAGATGGGAGTCTAGAAGAGGGGTAGTTAGGAGGCCAGAAGAGGGGTAGTTGACAGCCCAGAGGAGGAGTAGATGGGAGTCCAGAAGAGGGGTAGTTGAGAGACATGAAGAGGGGTCGGGGGGAGTCCAAAAGATGGGTAGGGGGGAGTCCAGAAGAGGGGTAGTTCAGAGGCATGAAGAGGGGTCGGGGGGAGTCCAGAAGAGCTGAAGTTGGGAGCTAAGTGTTGGGAGGAGCAAAGCTCTACCTAGAAAGGATTCGGAGAATGGAGAGAAGAGACTTACAGGTCACATGAGCGAGCAGCAGCAGCAATAGGTACATGGCTCCGGGTGGTAGAGGGCTCTTCACCCTAATCCTGGCTCTGCTTCCTCTGATGCTGTGTTATCCCCGGCACTGCTACTAACTATGTCTTCTGCTGCTGTGTCATCCTCACCACGGCTGGTAACCACCTCCAAACATACATCTGTCATATGCTGAGTATAGATAAGCAGCAAAAGTTCTATCAGCCCTTCCAGACTTATCTCCCATGTTACACCAACAGCTCCTTCACAGCTCTCAGAGCATTACGTTACGAGGATCCAACCTTCCTGAGATGTCATTTGGGTCAGCCGCAGACATAAACATGGATACCTGGCTCAGCCATATGCAGGGGCGGACTGACCATTTGGAAGCTCGGGCACTGCCCAAGGGCCCGGGGTCAGTAGGGGGCCCCGTGAGAAGCCCCTGGTACCTTTTTCATAGGCTTGTTTGAGTTTGGGCAAAGACACAGGGGCCCCATGATCCCCTATTGCCCCTGGTCCAGTGTCTCCTACCTCCCCTCCATTCCCTGTAATAGAAGAGGTATTATACTCCCCTCTCCGGTGTCCCATGTCTCCTACCTCCCCTCCATTCCCTGTAATAGAAGAGGTATTATACTCCCCTCTCCGGTGTCCCGTGTCTTTTACCTCCCCTCCATTCCCTGTAATAGAAGAGGTATTATACCCCCCTCTCTGGTGTCCCGTGTCTCCTACCTCCCCTCCATTCCCTGTAATAGAAGAGGTATTATACCCCCCTCTTCGGTGTCCCATTGCTACGATGATCCCTTTGCTCTAGTGTTGCATTCTCCATTGGACTCTATGGCGTTTGACACTTCCGGGAGTGTTGGTTGGCTGTGTTCCTCACTGTGTTGGTTCCATCCTGCAAACCTTTTTTGACTACAGGACTCAGCAGTGAAGTAGGGGGCTGGTTACTCCTTGAACTTGGGGCCGGCAAAATGCCCTGAGGATGGTGAATGGGAGAAGACTGCAGAGAATCCATTCTCCACTGCACTGGAGTGCTGAAAGGTGTTCAGCTTTAATCACCAGACCAATATGGAAATCCAGAACCACAACAGCTGAAGGTGTGACATCAATAGACCTCACCGCGTGGACCTTCAGTGGCTCTTTAGTGAGTACCCAATCCTTTTAAGCTGGAGCTGGACTTTAATCATTTAATCAGCACCACCTTGTAGTGACAAACCTAACTGCAATGCATGTACCAGGCTCTGTGACCTCCATATACCAGGCTCTGTGCCTTCCATATACCAGGCTCTGTGACCTCCATATACCAGGCTCTGTGCCTTCCATATACCAGGCTCTGTGCCCTCCATATACCAGGCTCTGTGCCTTCCATATACCAGGCTCTGTTCCCTCCATATACCAGGCTCTGTGCCTTCCATATACCAGGCTCTGTGCCCTCCATATACCAGGCTGTATATCCCACATATACCAGGCTCTACACCCACCTATATACCGCTGTATACCCCCATATTCCAGGCTGTATTCCATTCCCATATACCAGGCCCTGTGCCCACCCATATACCAGGCTCTGTGCCTTCCACATACCAGGCTCTGTGCTCTCCATATACCAGGCTCTGTGCCTCCCATATACCAGGCTCTGTGCCCTCCATATACCAGGCTCTGTGCCCTCCATATTTCAGGCTCTGTGCCCTCCACATACCAGGCTCTGTGCCTTCCACATACCAGGCTCTGTGTCTTCCACATACCAGGCTCTGTGCCCTCCATATACCAGGCTCTGTGCCCTCCGTATACCAGGCTCTGTGCCCTCCGTATACCAGGCTCTGTACCTTCCATATACCAGGCTCTGTACCTTCCATATACCAGGCTCTGTGCCTTCCATATACCAGGCTCTGTGCCTTCCATATACCAGGCTCTGTGCCTTCCATATACCAGGCTCTGTACCTTCCGTATACCAGGGTCTGTGCCCTCCGTATACCAGGCTCTGTGCCTTCCATATACCAGGCTCTGTTCCCTCCATATACCAGGCTCTGTGCCCTCCATATACCAGGCTGTATATCCCACATATACCAGGCTCTACACCCACCTATATACCGCTGTATACCCCCATATTCCAGGCTGTATTCCATTCCCATATACCAGGCCCTGTGCCCACCCATATACCAGGCTCTGTGCCTTCCACATACCAGGCTCTGTGCTCTCCATATACCAGGCTCTGTGCCTCCCATATACCAGGCTCTGTGCCCTCCATATACCAGGCTCTGTGCCCTCCATATTTCAGGCTCTGTGCCCTCCACATACCAGGCTCTGTGCCTTCCACATACCAGGCTCTGTGCCCTCCACATACCAGGCTCTGTGCCCTCCACATACCAGGCTCTGTGTCTTCCACATACCAGGCTCTGTGCCCTCCATATACCAGGCTCTGTGCCCTCCGTATACCAGGCTCTGTGCCCTCCGTATACCAGGCTCTGTACCTTCCATATACCAGGCTCTGTACCTTCCATATACCAGGCTCTGTGCCTTCCATATACCAGGCTCTGTGCCTTCCATATACCAGGCTCTGTACCTTCCGTATACCAGGGTCTGTGCCCTCCGTATACCAGGCTCTGTGCCCTCCGTATACCAGGCTCTGTACCTTCCATATACCAGGCTCTGTACCTTCCATATACCAGGCTCTGTGCCTTCCACATACTAGGCTCTGTGCCCTCCATATACCAGGCTCTGTGCCCTCCATATACCAGGCTCTGTGCCCTCCATATACCAGGCTGTATATCCCACATATATCAGGCTCTACACCCACCTATATACCGCTGTATACCCCCATATTCCAGGCTGTATTCCATTCCCATATACCAGGCTCTGTGCCTTCCATATACCAGACTCTGTGTCTTCCACATACCAGGCTCTGTGCCTCCCATATACCAGGCTCTGTGCCCTCCATATACCAGGCTCTGTGCCCTCCATATTTCAGGCTCTGTGCCCTCCATATACCAGGCTCTGTGCCTTCCACATACCAGGCTCTGTGCCCTCCATATACCAGGCTCTGTGCCCTCCACATACCAGGCTCTGTGCCCTCCGTATACCAGGCTCTGTGCCCTCCGTATACCAGGCTCTGTACCTTCCATATACCAGGCTCTGTACCTTCCATATACCAGGCTCTGTGCCTTCCATATACCAGGCTCTGTGCCTTCCGTATACCAGGCTCTGTGCCTTCCGTATACCAGGCTCTGTACCTTCCGTATACCAGGGTCTGTGCCCTCCGTATACCAGGCTCTGTGCCCTCCGTATACCAGGCTCTGTACCTTCTATATACCAGGCTCTGTGCCTTCCACATACTAGGCTCTGTGCCCTCCATATACCAGGCTCTGTGCCCTCCATATACCAGGCTCTGTGCCCTCCATATACCAGGCTCTGTACCTTCCGTATACCAGGGTCTGTGCCCTCCGTATACCAGGCTCTGTGCCCTCCGTATACCAGGCTCTGTACCTTCCATATACCAGGCTCTGTACCTTCCATATACCAGGCTCTGTGCCTTCCACATACTAGGCTCTGTGCCCTCCATATACCAGGCTCTGTGCCCTCCATATACCAGGCTCTGTGCCCTCCATATCGGCAGCAGTCACTCGTGTTCATTCAGGAAAGGAGGAACCGGTATATTGACATACTGTATTTACCGAACCCTTCATCCACTCTCTATTCTGAAGGATCCTATTGAGCGCTTGCAGCTGTTGGTGGGTAAGCTGGCAGCACTGTGGGGGCACACAGGGGGGCCTGAGCAGCAGGGGGAAACATATGGTGCACAAGGAGGAGGATCAGCACGACAGGGGGGGAAATTACTGGAACCGATCCCCTGTATGGCTGTCTCTGCAGCCAGCAGGAGGGAGAGGAGAAGAAGCCGGCTTTCAGCTGCTGCAGAGAGAGCCATACAGGGGATCAGTTCCAGAGATTGCCCCCCTCCATCGTGCTGAACTACTGCCAGCCACACATGGGTCAAAATGCAACAGATTTTTCGTTCCTAAGAATAATCATCCGATTTTCGCTCTGTTAGTGGGGTCAATGGCACCGGCCGATTTTCATGGTTCCTCGCCTTTTCGGTGATCGGGCATGTTGGAAAATTAGTGAAAACGACTCAATGATGGTCAAATTGTACGATCGTTTTTCCGAAAAGAATATGCGCATGAGCCGTGACCTGGAAGGAACAGAAGTTTTGCCTGGTATATGGGGTGATCTTTATGACTTGGTTGGCCGATTTTCAAAATCATTGACGGCGCCATCGGATTACCGACGTTTTCGGACGAAAAATCGTTCGGAATTCGAACCATGTATGGCCTGCATACCTCCCTGCCTACATCTGATTCACCCAGCTGCCTGGGCCCACCCCCCTGCTGGCCTGGGCCCCGTACAGGAGGATTGGTGGTACCCCCTTATCCACGGCCCTGAGCGCAGTGATGATGTCACTACTACTTTTATAAGGTAATATCTGGAGTTGCAAAGATATTCAGTGCGCACAAAGTGGATTTCTATTCTTTGTGGCTGTTGAGGAATACGGTATATTTCAATGAAAGTTTTGTGCCCGGAGTTCAGCTTTAAGCGATTACTTTTGCATAGCCGGGTGGTTGGACAGGAAGGCATTAAAATACATCATTTAATTGTGATATCTTTATGCCGTTTATAAATTTACTGATCGTTTGTAGTATATAAGTTTTATTTTTTATTTTTATTTTTACAATACATGACAAAGGATTCTCAGAGCTCTATTGGCCAGCTAAAAAGAGAGCAAACAGCACCAGTGCTTCTCCTGCAGGCAGCCTGCCCCTTATTAAAATCTCCGGCATCTTCTGATAACTGAAGTGGACAGATAAAAACTGTAAGTATGAAGTATCTCTTACAATAATCTCTCTGTGGGTGTCAGTCATAAATACGAGTTCTTGGTGCCAGGAGAGAAAAAGATGCCAATTCAGCTGAATTTCTATCTGCTCTTCAAACTCTTCAATTATCCATCGACAGGCCGGAGGACAAAGAATGCGATTCCTCTTCCGTTGCGTGGCTTTGGAGGTCTTCTGCCTCTTTCAGTCTTCGGACCAGAAATTCTTTATCTTCGATTTGCTGAATAGACAAAGAAATATTGGAAATCAGAAAACTGATCAGATGGAGATCGTCGATGCCAGGGGCGGACTGACAACTCGTGGGGCCACCGGGCAATAGGGGATCATGGGGCCCCCGTGTCCTCGCCCACACTTAAATCACACCCAAAAAAGCCTATGAAAGGTACCAGGGGCATCTCATGGGGCCCCCTACTGACCCTGGGCCCTCGGGCAGTGCCCGAGTTCCCAAATGGTCAGTTCGCCCCTGGTCGATGACAATGAGATATTCCTCAAAACATAGAAACAATTCCCATAGCTTTGTAATAGGATGCTTTCTCCAACTGGCACCAATGATGGGGCACTATTCCTCCCACTGACACCAATGATGGGGCACTATTCCTCCCACTGACACCAATGATGGGGCACTATTCCTCCCACTGACGCCAATGATGGGACATTATTCCTCCCACTGATACCAATGATGGGGCACTATTCCTCCCACTGACACCAATGATGGGGCACTATTCCTCCCACTGACACCAATGATGGGGCACTATTCCTCCCACTGACACCAATGATGGGGCACTATTTCTTCCACTGACAACAACGGTGGGGCACTATTCTTCCCACAGACACCAATAATGGGGCACGATTCCTCCCATTGACACCAATGATAGGGCACTATTCCTCCCATTGACACCAATGATGGGGCACTATTCCTCTCAATGACACCAATGATGGGACACTATTCCTCCCACTGACAACAACAGTGGGGCACTATTCCTCCCAATGACACCAAGGATGGGGCACTATTCCTCCCAATGACACCAATGATGGGGCTTGATTCCTCCCACTGACACCAATGATGGGGCACTATTCCTCCCAATGACACCAATGATGGGACACTATTCCTCCCACTGACAACAACAGTGGGGCACTATTCCTCCCAATGACACTAATGATGGGGCACTATTCCTCCCAATGACACCAATGATGGGGCTTGATTCCTCCCACTGACACCAATGATGGGGCACTATTCCTCCCAATGACACTAATGATGGGGCACTATTCCTCCCAATGACACCAATGATGGGGCACTATTCCTCCCACTGACAACAACAGTGGGGCACTATTCCCCCCAATGACACCAATGATGCACCGCTATGACACCGCTATATCTCCCACTGACACCAATCATGGGGCACTATTCCTCCAACCAACACCAACATTGGGGCACTATTCCTTACCACTTACACCAATGATGGGACACTATTTCTCCCGCTGCCACCAATGATGGGATACTATTCCTCCCACTGACACCAATGATGGGGCGCTATTTCTCCCACTGACACCAATCATGGGGCACTATTCCTCCCACTGACACCAATGATGGGGCACTATTCCTCCCACTGATACCAATGATGGGGCACTATTCCTCCCACTGATACCAATGATGGGGCACTATTCCTCCCACTGACACCAATCATGGGGCACTATTCCTCCACAGACAACAGTGGGGCACTATTCCCCTCACTGACACCAATGATGGGACACTATTCCTCCCACTGACACCAATGATGGGGCACTATTCCTTCCACTGACACCAATGAAGGGGTAATATTCCTCCCACTGACACCAATGATAGGGCGCTATTCCTCCCACTGACACCAATGATGGGGCACTATTCCTCCCACTGACACCAATGACGGGGCACTATTCCTCCCACTGACACAGTATATCTGAAATGAATTTTTAAAAATATTTTTCATAAATTTTGTAATAAAAGCGCATTTCAACATGCAGTATATATATATATATATATAGAAATATATTGAATACGGCCAAGATTGTAGTATTTCTAATACATGGCAATATATTTGGGAAGAATCGTTTTTAAAATGTATTTCAAATATATTTTTCTTGCATGTGGGTTAGACCGGCAGATACCAGAACTACAGGTCCTATGAGAACCTGATCCGCCTACAGAATGATTTTTATCTCGGCTCACATTGGACAAAAGATCCTTCAGCTGCTCCACATCCTTCTCGTTCTGACGCACGCGGGACGCAAGGGAAGTGAGCGCGAGGCTGCAAGACAGGAAGATTATTTGGGGTGAAAAAGATCAGAAATAGTCACAGGAGAGGAATGTAGAAGCACAGAAATAAAACTGTGTGTGATCCGCATTAAAAGACATTAGATGTCATATATCGATGTGGTGGCTGCATTGGCTTTTCTTTTTTCAGGTTGTTTTTCCTTTATTATCACCTGGTGATCCTGCCAGTAACACTCCTCCTGTCCTAGGGTGACAACGCTCACTCTTTTAAAAATATGGCCTGATGAAGGAGCATGCAAGCTCCGAATGTGCTCCATGCGTATGCTGCACTCTTGCCCACCCTGTGGATCCATGCTGACCAGAAAATACTGGGAGCCACCAGCACAACCAAGGACAGTGCATTGGAGACCTGCCTGCAGCTGGACCGGACCAGAGTCGCACCGCGGTTGCCACCTCATCCCTTTAAGCCCACTGATATGGTGCGGAAACTGCAGCATTTTCTGTATGAATTCTGCACCGCATCAGAATCGCATGATATACATACATGAGCGTGCTTGTGATCCAGCCCTGTGCATGAGGTGAGCAGCATCCCCCCCAGCGCCCCAATACATGAGCCTGCTTGTGATCCAGCACTGTGCACGAGGTGAGCAGCATCCCCCCCCCAATACATGAGCCTGCTTGTGATCCAGCACTGTGCACGAGGTGAGCAGCATCCCCCCCCCCAATACATGAGCCTGCTTGTGATCCAGCACTGTGCACCAGGTGAGCAGCATCCCCCCCCCAATAAATGAGCCTGCTTGTGATCCAGCACTGTGCACCAGGTGTGCAGCATCCCCCGCAGCCCCCCAATACATGAGCCTGCTTGTGATCCAGCACTGTGCATGAGGTGAGCAGCATCCCCCCCAGCCTCCCAATACATGGGCCTGCTTGTGATCCAGCAATGTGCACGAGGTGAGCAGCATCCCCCCCAGCCTCCCAATACATGAGCCTGCTTGTGATCCAGCACTGTGCATGAGGTGAGCAGCATCCCCCCCAGCCTCCCAATACATGGGCCTGCTTGTGATCC